>NC_045428.1:205102300-205199800 GCF_902635505.1 Sarcophilus harrisii
CTATTCCAAGGTTACTCTTTCTGCATTATCTTAATTGTTCTTATGTTTCTTACTACCCAATAACATTTCCCCCCATTTATACAATCCGTCTTGGAAATCTTATTCTGTTCTCATTGATCAATGGTTATAGTTGATGGATATGTCTGAGTTTTCTCTGGATGTTATTTATGACTCATGTGTCTTGCATAGGCTGCAACCTAATGTTAATTGATACTGGGAAAATACAAAGTTAGGTGACTCACTAGTATAGAGGGTATTTATTTCCATATGAACAATGTCTGTATATAGGCACTAAGGAATGTGGCTACTGGTAAATAGCTGCTGCTAAGGTAAGTTAATGCCTCTGAGATCAAGTAATAATTTAGGTTTGATTATAATGCATTAGTGATTCTATTGTAAAATGATGTTACTTAAGTATGTAACATTCATATGATGATAATGCATAAGATATTTTTTAATATATTTTAAAATTTCCTTGGCTCAATTTTTTAAAAGACCTTTTTACTGTTTCTCTTTGCTTTGAACCATATCTTATGTTCTATGTCACTTAATACAAGACTGACCATATTGTTAATATTAATAACATTAATATTAATGTTATCCTATATAGACAATGATCTGATCACAAGCCAGACTAGAAAAAATGATTATCATGAGTTATTCTATATTCATTCATTCATTTTAATGATTGATTAATGTTATGCTAGCTTCTGAGAGAGAAACAGTTTGTATAGGATATAGTGCCTTTCCGGTACCAGCTAGATGGTACAATGGTTAGAGTGCTAGACCAGATCTTCCAGAAGCTCAGTATACTTTTTTTTGTTGTTGTTATTGAGGCAATTTGGGTTAAGTGGCTTGCCCAGGGTCACACAGCTAGGAAGTGATAAATGTCTGAGGTCAAATTTGAACTTAGCTCTTCCTGACTTCAGGGCTGGTGTTCTATCCACTGCACCACCTAGCTGCCCTACTCAATATTCTTTAAAATTTAATCTGCATTATTTTCTCCATCATTTTCTTTAATCTAGACAATCAACAAAACAATCCATTAGGCTCTGATTTTTAGCATTAGGGGATTTCAGTGTGGTAAATGTATACTGTGAAAATTTCACAATCAGATTGTTAAATTGGTTCCTTCCCACACCTGCTCTTAAATCTCTTCCTATTGAGTTTTAATCTGCAACTCTTTCAAGTAGCTAGGTGATATATAGTGCTTGGTGTAGAGTCAAGAAAAACTCATTTTTCTGAGTTCAAATCTGGCCTTAGACACTTATTAACTGTGTGATCTCAGGGCAGTTACTTAGCCTCTACTTGCCCTAGTTTTGTTACTGTAAAATGGGGAGAAATAATCCACCTATCTTCCAGGGCTGGAGATGAGGATCAAATGAAATAATATTTGTAAAGAGCTTAGAATAGTGCCTAGAGCATAGTAGAGGATTAATAAATGCTTATTCCTTGTCCCCCTCCATTGCTTCCTTTTATAATCTAATAGTAGGATAAATCACAAACATAAAACCATGCTACAAAAATCATATAAGCACTAGGCTCTAAATAAATTTTTATTAAACTCAATTGCTTGTTAACCTTACAAGGCCATATGATAAGTACTTTGTTTAGTTGTGTCCAGCTCCCATGACTCAATTTGGGGTTTTCTTGGCAAAGACACTGGAGTAGTTGGGCATTTTCTTCTCCAGCTCCTTTTACAGACGAGGAAACTGAGTCAAACAGGGTTAACTGACTTTCTCAGGCTTAGGAGAAATGGCTTTTTAAAGAGATATTTTAGGCATTCTAAGGAACAGTGTGAGCTTAGGCATGTTTAGAATGCAAAAGATAAGTACTTGTATTATAGAGAGAATTAAGTAGGGAAGAACACCAACTATAGAAAATCCCTCCCAATTCCCCTGTGTTGCTAGTACCTTGCATTTCAGAAGTTATTTGACATATGGCTCACATTTAATGTTTATGTATGTAGGTATTGTAGAATGTAAGCTTCTTGAGAACAGGAATTGCCTTATTTTTCAGTTTCTCTCCCCCAATACCTAGCATAATTCCTGGCCTATACAAGTTGCTTACTAAATGCTTGTTGAAAGCATAACCCCCAAAAAGAGAAATGAGGAGATACCCATACTCTATTCCTTTGCAGAAGTAGGAGGTCACATTTTGGAACTGTATATGTGTGTGTGTGTGTGTGTGTGTGTGTGTGTGTGTGTATTCATGTATTCAGGTTTTTTGGATATATTTATCAGTTTTGCTGATTTAAAAAATATTATTTGCTAAATGAGATGACTCTGGAGTACATAGAAGGGAGAGTGAGATTCAGCGTGAAATACTAGTGATAAAAATAAGATATCAATACAATTTATCTAAAAAATAAGTACTTGATGAATTGAACTGAATTGCAAAACCAAAAATGATGTTAAGATCTTGATTCCATGAGATTGGGAATAATGTTGCCAAAGCCTGAAATGGTAAAGTAGAAGAAAAAATAGGGTTAGGGAGAAAGTAAACAATCCTAATTAGGAACTTGTTGAGTAGAGAATCTTAGTGAAAATGTCTTTGGGCTGGAGCTCAGAATACAAGGCATGCCTGGAAATAGAGATTTGGGAGCCATCTGCAAAACAGTGATTGCTTTATCTCTGGATATAGACAATATTGTCAAGGGAGAGAGTTCAGAGAAAGAGGAAAGCCAAGGAGAAACCCATGAAGGAACATCTGCCTTAAGGGTTGGAAAAAGGGTAAGGAGCAAAAGGACTAAAAAAGAGAAAAAGAATATTCAGAGGAAGTAGGAGAGTGTAGTGTCTCTGAAGCTTATGCAGAAAAGATGATTTAATAGGAAGGCTAGGTACATCAACAACGTCAAATGCAGCAGAACATTTTGGACTGAGAAAAAGACCATTGAATTTGGTGATTAGGAGGTCATCGGCATTTAAGGAAATAATTTTATTGAATATTGTGGGGGAAGCAAGATTATAAGAGATTGAGGATGAGTGTGTAAGGAAAAGTGGTATAACCCCAAACTTCTTAAACCATAAATTGCAATTCCATATGGGATTGTTAAATGAATGGGGAGGCTTGCAAAAAAATTTGGCAGGAGTTAAAGGTTTCTGAATATAAAAATTAAAAATTAATTCAAAATCGAACGTGTAATGAGTTGAGGTATTTCTGGTAGCATTTGACTGTGTTGCATCATACAACTTCACTGCAGACTTGGTTTTGAACATACATGCATATTGCACTATGCATGCAATGAATGCTGCCAGAAATGCCTTGGCTCAGATTCAAGAAGGGATCGTGTTAAAATTTCTTGGGTGAAAAGGGCTTGCAAATGGAAAAAGTTTAAGAAGCCCTGGCATAAACAACATTCTAAATAAGTTTAGCAACGAATTGGAGCAGAAGGGCAGCTGGATGGGATCAAGGGGATACTTTTTTGTATTGGAAAGAGCTTGATATTTGGAGGATGAGAGCAAGGAATAAATAATGGGGATAGATGCTGAAGATACATGAAGGAAAGAAGTTTTTTTAAAATTTGAATTTTCTGCAGATTTGATTCTATATTTAGATTGTAAGTGTCTATAGTTTATCAGTTACATAGAGCTGCCACATTCCCTGGTGCATCCTTGAGGGTGTTTGCTGAAGGGAAAGTTTGCCCAGCAGAGAAGACTATACCCAGAAACACAAACTAGCAGAATCACAGAATAACTCATCTACTCTAAACTGTTCCATACCCAAGGAGGGATTCTATCTCTACCTCCCTAAGTAATGAATCAGTTTCTACATAAAGACTGTTAGTGATTAGGAAGCCACTAAAGCAGCCCATTAATTTTTGGAATGCTCTAGTTTCTCCCTCCTCTTCCCCCCCACCCTCCATATTGAATGGGGATTTGTCTTTCTGGAACAACTTCCTAATGCTTCTAGTTCAACCTCTGGGGCCAAGCTGAACCCTTTAAATGCTTAAAGACAGCATTATATCCTATTATTTTTTTTTTCACTAAACATCTGCAGTTTCTTCAAAGGATTCTCATATAATATAATTTTTTAAAATTCCTAAATAGGTAACCATTTTAGTTGTCTTCTGTTAATCTGAATTTTAGGGATTTCTACAATTTGGATCTAGCCTATCTGTTTAGACTTATCTTACATGATTTCTCTTCTTTCTCTGCATTTCAGGATAAATAGTTTTTTCTTTGTACTTCATATTCCATGATATCTCTCAAACTATCTTTTATAATCAGGGGTGTGCTAGCAACTAGCTTTCCTAAAATATGTTCACTTGTGTCTGACTCTTCATGACTTGTTTAGGTTTCTCTTGGTAAAGATATTGTAGTGTTTGCTGTTTTCCCAATTCATTTACAGATATGAAATTGAGGCAAACAGGGTTAACTGACTTGCCTAGGGTCACACATGTGTTTGAAAGTGAATTTGAATTTAGGTCTTTCTAATTCCAGGCTTGGTGCTCTATCTACTGTGCCATTTACCTATCCTATCTCCTAAAACATAAAATACACATTTAAGTTTAATGTACATTATTAACATTTTCTCTATCACGTTTTAAAGACTAGACAACCAAAAAAACTCCAATGGGAATAAATCCTGATTTGTAACATTTGTGTCCAAGGTATAAATGTTTACTGAAAATATAACACTTGAATTTGGGGTGCAAATTTGCTAGCTGGCTTCAGAATACCCTTCCTCTAGAATACACTCCTTTCTTATCTCCAATTTTTTTTCCTGCAAGGCTTAGCTCAACTCCTTCCCCTCTCTTCCTTTCTATTAATCTTCCCCTCCCTCTCCCTTTCCTTTCCCTTTTTCTGTAATCCCCATGGAGCTTTTCTTGATTTCTCTAGTTGTTAGTGCTTTCTCCCTCATATATTACCTTGAATTCATTTCTTTCTGTGTTTATTAGATCTCTCAAATACATCCTAAGCTCCCTTTTTTGGTCTTTGTAACCTTGCATCTAGTACAGGGACTCATACATAATAATGGCTTTGCTCAGTGCCTGGCACTTAGTAGGTATTTAATAAATGTTTTTTGAATTGAATTGAAAGAATTGTGATGAATGGAATTGACTTAAACTATCATTTTCCTCTGCCTATATGATATTACCCAGATCTTATTGTAATATCCAATGTAAACTGACTAGGGCAGAGTGCAACCACATGCTTGATTGATATTGTATTTATGTGGTGTAATCATCAAAAGTCTGGATGAAGTCACAAGAGACTGAGTTTAATATCTGCCTCCTACACTGTCTAACTTACTGTATGTGACTATGGCTAAGTCACATGAATCTCTCTTTGCCCTACTTTTTTTTCACCTGTAAAATAGATGAGATACTGCATATAAAATGCTCATGTAAATGTCAGTTATTTTTATTTTTAACAATGAAGTCTAAGATCACAGGATTTTGGACACGTTGTCTCACTTTTGATTCATTGAGCTTGCTGTCACCTAAAACCCACAGAACTTTTTCAAAAGCCTTTTGTTCTGCTACATTCTGTACTTTGACCTTTGAATTTCGAAACCAAGTAGGGACTTTGCATTTATCCTTATTGTGTTTCATCTTATTAGATTTGCTCACTGTTTTAGCCTATCTTTTTGGATACTGATTCTGTTGTATAATTTGTTGGCTATCTCTTCTGGCTTTGTTTCATCTGAAAATTTGATCAGGTTCTGTATGACTTCATCTAAACGATTGACAAAAATGCCATTTAGTCCATTCCGAATTTACCTATTTGTATTATCACCCAGTCTTTATCTCTGTAACTGTTCCACAAGAATATCAGGAAAGTATTTGCAAAGGATTTTTACTATAATTTAGGTATATTCTGTCTATGATTTTTATCTGAACAACTAAGCTAGTAACTTTGTCAAAAAAGGAATTCAGGATAGTGTGACGTGATTTGTTTTTTGAGATAGCTATAATGTTTAGAAATGACTGCTTCTCTGTCAAAATGCACATGCCATCCTTTTATTTATGTCTTTTTGTTTTTCCACTAGTCATTTTCCAATACAACACACATACAAAGAGCTCTTTCTCTTGTAACAAAGAAAAACAGTTAAGCCTAATCAATAGACAATAGCCATATCTGAAAGTACATGTGATATCTTGCACCTCTAGATCCCTGCCTTTCAACAGAGAGAAGGAATTTGTGTTTCAACATCTGTTTTCTAAGACTGATTGTAATTAGGTAGTTTTTAATATTTTCATGTTGACTGGCTTTATTCAGACTGTTTTTAATATTTTCATTTCTATTATTGCAAATGGATATAATGCTCTCTCAGTTTTATTTACTTTGCATCTGTTCTTGTAAGTCCATATTTTTCCTAATTCTTTGCATTCATTATCTTTTATAACTAAATATATATATAGTTCATTGAATTCACAATTTGTTGAGCATTTACACAATTGACACAATTTACACAAAATATAATCAGTATTTAGACTGATGATTTTCCAGTATTTATCTACCAAAAATTATGACTATGAATATTTTGTATCATGCATATTATATGCATGCATATGTGCATTAAATATAAGTATAAATATCTACATATGTATAGCAAATGTATCTTTCTGTCTCTATCTATCTGATTATCTATCGTATAGCTAACTACATGAAATACTTGGGGAAGAGTAAAGAAACATTAACCAAATTCAAGTGGCAGACTTTTGAAAAGGAATTATTTAGCTTGGGGAAACAAATATGAGTAAAGAATAACTAAAATATCAGATTAGCTGATTTTAACTGATTGCCCAGTCAGGGCTGGGATGAGTTCTGTTTCTGGACTGCTGGTAAGACTAAGAGACAATATCCCTTTCCACTAAAGGTCCTTTCTGCTCTGGACCTTCACATGTGGGCTAAAATGGATTCGAGATTTCTTCTCTTCTCTTCTCCCTCTACAGTATCTTGCTTGGTGATGTTATTGAAGCTCTCGTGGCTTTAATTATTATCTTTATGTAGATGATTCTCAGCTCTATTTATCTGTTTTAACCTCTCTTCCAACCTCCAGTCTTGTATCACCAACCACCTATCACCTAAAGAGGTTTATGGGTTTTCAAGGAAGACTAACACCTCTGCTGTGAGGGCTTGTTGAACCCCTTTCAGAGATGCTCATTCACCTTTGGTGTCATCCTGACAATCAAACCTGTGGCTCCAAGAAGCTGTAGCATGCCTAGTGGCCACATCTTGGTAAACTGTCTTGGCAGACAGGCCAAACCAAGTAATCTATGGACCAAAAACTAGTTGTTAAATTGGGGAATGTCTCTTCCAATCATGTGAAGGCCTCCCCTAGTGGAATGGGTGGTTGAGAATAATTTATTCTAATGGCTACAAAGGTGGCCGAAGCAGATACTGTGGAATGTTTAGAGCTTGGTCAACCATTAAAGATATCAAGGTCATTTACCACATCCCTGCCCATTCATCCTGACTTTTGTCTTGTCACTGGATTTTGATGACTTTGGGAGAGAGAAGGAGGCTGATGACTTTGTGTAATTCTGCCTCACTTAAATCTAATTCACTCATGAGTCAAGACAATGCTGTGATGTCATTGCTCCTCTTTGAAAACAAAGGGCAAACAATAACAACTAACTGCCTATTGGCTATCTCACACTCACTCCACATAGTCAATCTGTTGCCTAATTTTTTTTTTTTTAATATTCACAACACCTCTCCTATATTTCCCTTTTATATCTATTCATACAAACTACTCTACTATAAGTCCTCATCACATTCTGCCTGGATTATTCTAATAATCTGTTGGCTGGTCTCTCTGCCTTATCTTTCCTCATTCTTGTCCATCCTCATCTTGGTTCTTCTTAGAGAAATCTGATCATCTTGGGGTCCCCCAATTAAATAAACTTCAATGTTTCCCTTTTACCACTAGGATCAAATATAAAACCCTCTGTTTTAAAGTCCTCCCCAGTCTTGTTCCTCCCTCCTTTTCCAGTTTTCTCATAATTAACTATTTCCTTATGTTTTATAATTCAGCAACATCGGTCTTCTTGCTTCTTGCACATGACTTTCCATTTACCAACTCCATCCCTTTTCATAAGATGTTCATCATGTATGGAAGGCTTTTCTTCCTCGCCTTCACCTCCTAGTTTCCTGATTTTCTTTCAAGCCTCAGTTCAAATTCTACTTTTTATAAGATGCCTTTCCTGATTCTAATGCCCCAGGAAAAAAAAAATTTATTTAAAGCTTAGAATTTGGCTCATGTCAAGAGAAAAATACTCAGTGTATATATAATATAAATCAGGTATTGAAAAGAAATGCTAAATATAAAACACAGAAGGGTATTGACAGAAAGATTTAAAACAGGATTTAATAACTTAGCTTATAACTACTGTTATATTCTTCTCAGGTTGCTCATACTTAAGCCTCAGCAGAATATAAAGTAGGAATATTAAATAAGCATTATTTCATTACAACTTGGCTTTATACTCTCCCCTTAAAATCCACATCTACAGGCTAGCCAGACCAGGGCATGAGTTCATTCTCTTTTCACTTGTCATTTCCAGTGCAAAAACACTCTCCTCTCTTTTCCCAAGCAGTTCCACCTGATGGATCCAGGACATAAGGATATTTCAGAAACACAGGATCATCATTAAGTCTGGATAAGATGAAACTGAGATCCAGTCATCTACAAAGGGGAAAACCATAGATCTAGATTCAGTTTCAAAGTTGCTCAGGTGAGATATTTTGTTTAGCTTTTTAATGTGCTCATGGCTGGGGGTATCAGAGTTGGAGAAAATGTTGGAGCTTCCCTTCCTCCCATTTTTAATGAGATGAGGCCTGGAGGTTCCTTGTTAGGAGTTTTGGATGCTGAAGAAACTCTGAGAATGGCCAATTTTTCCCAAGTGTGTTCTACCTCTATTATATTACCTGGAGTTGTCAGTGTTTAAGAATGCCGAAGTCCATAAATAACTGAGGTTAATGATGAATGCCAAGGATAACATAAAGGAATTATTTTAGTTATGCTAGGGGCAAAGTGGAAGATGAAAGAAGAAATAGAAGCACAGCTTAGGAAAGATGAGATGAGGATAAAATGACAGAAAGAATGAAGAACTAGTTACCGAACTTCTTTTTTGCTTCTGTATTCTCTGTCAGGGAGAATGATTTTCAGACTGTAGATGATGGAACAAAAATGATTATCAAGGAACTGAAACAACCTAAAACAACTGAAGAATCCTTTAAAAATATTTATTTTCCCCTGATTACATGTTTTTTAAAAAAATTCTAATAGTATTTTATTTTCCAAATACACATAAAGATAGTTTTCAACATTAATTTTTTAAGACTTTGTGTTCCAAATTTTTCTCCCTCCCACCCTTACTTTCCTCATCCTCAAAACAGCAAGTAATCTGATAAAAGTTAAATATGTGCAATTCTTTTATTTATTTGCTTTAAAAAATCGTATTTTTTTTCAAATACATGAAAAGATAGTTCACAACATTCACCTTTCCAAAATTCCAAAATTTTAAAATTCCCCCTTCAATATGTCAAGCAATCCAATATAGGTTAGACATGTGCAATTCTTCTAAATATATTTTCATATTCATCATGCTGCACAAGAAAAATTGGATCAAAAGGGAAAAAACAAAAAAGAAAATTAAAAACAAGCAGGCAAACAAACAACAACAAAAAGGTGAAAATACTATGTGCTTTGATCCATGTTTAGTTTCCATTGTTCTGTTTCTGGATGTGGATGGCACTTTCCATCATAAGTCTATTGGAATTGTGCAATTCTTTTAAATGATGTTTCCATATTTGTCATGTTATACAAGAAAAATCAGACCAAAAGGGAAAAGAAAAACACGAGAAAGGAGAAAAAAGCAAATGGAAAAAATGAAAATACTATTTTTCAATCCATATTCAGTCTCCATAGTCCTCTTTCTGGATGCAGTTGACAATTTTCATCCCAACTCTATTGGAACTGTCTTGAATCACCACGTTGTTGAGAAGAGCCAAATCCATCATAGTTATCATCACATAATCTTGGTTCTACTCACTTCACTCAGCATCCAGGCTTTTTCTGAATTCAGTCTGTTCATCATTTTCTATAAAGCAATAATATTCCATTACATTCATATACCAGAATTTATTCAGACTATTAATTGGCATCCACTCCATTTCTAGGTTCTTGCCACTACAAAAAAGGCTGCTACAAACATTTTTGCACATGTGGGTCCTTTTCCTTCTTTGATATAGACTCAGTAGAGACACTATTGGATCAAAAGGTATTGCTCAATTTTATAGCTCTTTTGGTATAATTCCAGATTGCTCTCCAGAATAGTTGGATCACTTCACAACTTCACCAACAATACCAGTTTTTTCCAATCTTCTACAATATTTGTCATTATCTGATCCTGTTATCTTCAGCAATCTGAGAAGTATGAAGTGGTACCTCAGAACAAATGAAAAATCTTTAAGAGGACTCAAGAAATAACATAACTTTAATAGTACATACACTTTGCAAGAACCCAAAAGAAGGAAGTTTCCAAAATAATGGAAAATATTGCACCCAATACAAATGGCCAGGAAGACATCTCTTGGCAAGAATGATTTATTGTACACATCAAATGTCTTTTTGCTGAAAATTTAATAATAGAAGAAGCAAACTTATATGGATAATTTATCTTTATAGTTTTTTAAAACCTTTCTGAAGTTTTGAGAATATACTCTTTTTTATTATAGCTTTTTGTTGACAAAACATATGCATGGGTAATTTTTCAACATCGACCTTGCAAAAACTTCTGTTCCAACCTTTCCCCTGCTTCCCTCCACCCCCTCCCCTAGCTGGCAGGTAGTCCCATGCATGTTAAATATGTTAAAGTATATGTTAAATACAATATATGCTTACATATTTATACAGTTGTCTTGCTGCACAAGAAAAATCGGATTTAGAAAGAAGGTAAAAATAACCTGGGAAGAAAAACAAAAATGCAAGCAAACAGTCACAGAAAGAGTGTAAATGCTATATTGTGGTCCACACTCATTTCCCAGAGTTCTTTTGCTGGGTGTAGCTGATTCTGTTCATTACTGATCAGTTGGAACTGAGTTGGATCCTCTCATTGTTGAAGATATTGATCCTCATATAGTATTGTTGTTGACGTGTATAATGATCTCCTGGTTCTGCTCATTTCATTTAACATCAGTTCATGTAAGTCTCTCCAAGCCTTTCTGTATTCATCCTGCTGGTCATTTCTTATAGAACAATAATATTCCACAACATTCATATATCACAATTTACTCAGTCATTCTCCAATTCATGGACATCTATTCAATTTCCAGTGAGAATATACTCTTGAAGTGTTTATTTTTTATTGATTTAAAAAATAGAGTAGGATAAAATCTAGCTTTGTGGTCTCCTCTAGAACAAAGCAAACATATTAAAATTAGGTAAGACTTACCTATAATATGACTACATATACAATTTTGTTCACAGATTTGGTGAATATAGATCTCAAGTGTAAAAAATAAAAATAAATAAAGCACAGCAGCATATATTTGTCTAACGTATGCAGAAAGTCAGAAGTATTCCTTATTGATAGAGAAGTGTCTCACATGCCCCATAATCCTAAAAGATATATTGAATTCACTGAACTCTGGAATATCTTATATTTCCTTGATGAAATCCATAACAATGTAAGCGATTGATCATATTCTTGATCCACAAGATGGTTGAAAAATGTATGTTATCCAGATTATGGCATTTATTTGGTGTTTGCTGCCACAATAGTCTACCCTTTAACAATATTCTCTTAGTGATGTTATGTGTTAGTAAATTATGGAACTCTAAAATCTGGGAAAACTGAAAGTTAAAGTAAGTCAGGGTAGCTAGATGACATAGTAGATAAAGTACCTGAACTGGAGTCAGTAGAACCTGAGTTCAAGTTCAGTCTCAGATACTTAATATTTCCTATGTGACCCTGGATAAGTCACTTAACTCCAACTTTCTCAAAACAAACAAACAAAACGAAAGATACTTTGAATGCCACATTGGAAATCCTGAGAATATAAAAGCCAGAGGAAGGGCTCAGGTCTATTGGGTGGTTCATTTCTAGAAAATTGATAGCATGAGAAGGTATTGAGGTCCTTAGAATTTGTATGGGTGAATGGAATATCTATATTAGTGAATTCAGAAATCCAGTAGAGTATCAATGTAGACATAGAGAGAGGAAAACAAATATGAAAACAGAGGGTAAGAAACCATTCTTAAATACATAATATTGTGAAGGAGTGAGAAACAAATGTTAGTTAACAAAGTAAACTGTACTGGATAATGTCGCAGACTAAAAAAATAGAAGAGAAGCCCATTTTATTTTGTTCTTATCAAAACTTATTATTTGGTGATGCAGTGATGAGCTTACTGCTCTGGGAACGTGTATAACCAGATCAAGATTACCAGTACATTGTCTTGTGGCATTGATATTTATTTACTTATTCATTTATTTATTTAATATATTTTATTTTCCCCCATTTACATGTTTTTAAATTTTTATTTTACTTTATTTTGTTTTTTCATTATTTAGTATTTTATTTTCCCTCAGTTACATGTAAAACAATTTAATTGTTTTAAAAACTTTGAGTTCCAGATTCTCTCATTTCCCTCATCCCCATCCCTCCATTCCCCTACTTTCATATTAACACAATTTTTTTGCATTTAAAAAAAGTTTTGAGTAGATATAGGTTATACATGTGCAATCATGTAAAGTATATATTATTTTATATAGGAAGATTCGAATAAAAGAATAAGAATAAAAAAAGAAAGTAGAAAATAGCATGCTTTAGTCTATATTCAAATAATATCAGTTCTTTCACTGAAGATGAATAGTATTAGTCTTTTGAGATTTTCTTAGAGCACTGTATTGCTGAGAATAGCTAAGTCCTTCACAATTCTTCATTGACCAATATTGATGTTACTGGGTATATTGGTTCTATTTACTTTACCTTGTAGCAGTTCATATAAGTCTTTCCAGGTTTTTCTGAAAATGGCACTGATATTTAGAAACAATAATTTAATACAAATTCTTCTTTAGCAACTGCCCCATCTAGCATGCACCTAGCAAGAATAATCAGTTAAAATAGAAATTAGTTGGTAGAAATAGTTTATAGAAATTTAATAGAAAATCTAATAAAAAATTAGAGGGATAAGTTAAACATTTTGACCCATTATCATTCATGAGCACAATAGTAACAGTCCTTCTGCCCTTTCAACAAAATCTTCCTTATTTCTTAAAGTATTTCTTTTCATATTATGAATTGCAGAGTCAACATGAGGATATATTTTGTGTTCATAAGAAACACCTAAATTTCTAGCTATGCATATATGGTTTCCTTTCAATAACAGCAGACTCTTTTGTTGAATTCTTTGAGAGTACAAAGTCAGATGTTTTTTGAGGTTAGTGTGTATGCATAATAGCTAAGTTTTGCTTATTTTGTGAATACTTAACATACGTATATTTTAGATAAGTAAAATTTATATTAAACAAAATTATTTATACATTTTTTTATCTGTAATGATATAACATCCAGAATTTTATGGCATATCCCTTAACAGTCATTTCCCAAGTAGATCTATGCCTATGATCCTTTAAAATTCTGAGGGTCTGTTAAATGCTTATTGAGTGAGTGATACCAAGAAAATGAGAGAGGTTATGTTTTTTTCACTTTCTATAGCTCTTCTTCCCTGAGTGATCTATAACCCATTCAAGGCTATTTTAATTCGTAGAGTATAGGAATAGAAACGAGGGCACTTAGGAGATGCAGTCTTACTAGAATAGCTGCCATGGAATCCAACACATTTGTCAGAAACAGATTGCTCTGTGAGACTAGCTACATGTGTCCTGGTCATCTCACCATTCAACCTTATCATGGTTCATTTTATAAGACAGTGGTTTGGGGATAGGGAGGGGGAAAAGCATTATCTAATTCATGTCATTCTTTTGAAGTGTATCTATCATTTCCCTCCTTCCTCCACTGCACCTTTGCTCTTTTTTTCTACAATTATATGTTTTTTCTTTTGAATTTTTCATAGCTGCCTTTACTGTATTTCATCACAACATGGTGTTGTGGAAAGCTGATTGGATTTGTGGCCAGAGTACCTTGCTTTGACACCCATAGTTTGAATCTCCATTATGCTATTTCCTATGGAGGCTTGGACTAATAACTTAACATCTATGCATCTTGACTTTCTTATCTTAAAATGAGGGGGTTGAACAAGATGATTTCTAAGACTCTTTAAAGGTCAAATTAGTATATATTACAACATTGCATGGCTAGGGGAATGAAGACTAGGGTTACAGATGATGACATCTTGCCAGTTGAAGGCAGCATCTTCAGAAAATAAAGTAGGATATTAGATATAAACAGCTAATTGAAAATATGGTATCTGTTGTCAGAACCTGGATTACAAGCTAGAGGAAAGGCAGACTTGTGGCCATAGGTAAAGTACTTCTAATAAAAACCAGTAAAATATATGTGTCTGGAGACTTTCAGATTTAATATAGTGGGACTTTAAGATATAAATGGAGTGGGAATCAGAAGAGTGGATGCATACATGCAAAAAGTCATCTACATTGTCTCTAAAGAGCAATATATATATATAGAGGAAGAACAGTATGAGTGAAAGGAATAGAACGGAAAAAATCCTCTAAAAAGTGGAGTATTAATACAGCCTTTATGCCCAAGTTTGTATGTGCACAATAGCAGCAATAAATCAGGAAAGACAGAATTCTTAATATAGTTATATTCAAATTCAGAAGTATGACTAAGAAATGGGCTCATAATTGGAATATAGCTATAAAAAAGAGATACTTAAAAAAATAAACAGTTTAGGACCTATTCTTGAAACATGGTGGATATATATAGTAGCAATAGAACACCAGCATTGTAGAGGAGAGCCTGGATTTTATCAGGTTCAGTTCAGATCCTTGGTTCTTAACCAAGCTCTATGAATTTGCTTTCTAATATTTTGATAAAAGCATTTCAAAGTAACAGATTTCATTTGTAATCCTAAGTATTTTATTATATGCATTTAAAAATATGATTCTTAAAATTAGTCCATAGATTCCATCAGATTGCTTAAAGGAGTCCAGGACACAAAAAATGGTTAATAATTCCTATCTAAAAATAAGAAATGACCTAGAACTTTGAGGCTTTTGATCATACCTTAAATATGACTATAGGAGATATAGAAAAGACTGGACAAATATAGAAATTAAGAGATTTATAAATCAACCAAATGAGAATTCCAGTGCCAGTTATCTGATGTGATATTTTGTATTACGTACAAGTACATATTTTATATTAGTAGCATCTCCACTGAGAGATGGCTGAAACCAAATTGTATCCTGTATAATAAATTGGAGGTTCTAGATAATAATTTATGGGAAAAGATAATATTAAAGAAGGAATCTGGTGGACTTTTTGCTATTAAGACAAGGCAAGAATCTCTATATACTTAAAATGAGTTTGTTTTCAAACAAGTTCCCAAACTCACTGGCACTCATTCTTATGTTTCCTATAGCAAATCTATGAATTATGCAAGCTTCAGAATACAGTAATTTCCCCCATGATTATTATTTTATTATTATAAATAATTATTAATAAATTATAATATATTATATAATAAAATATTAATAAATAATTATTTATTTTCTAAGCAATTATATTTAAAAATATAAATATAAATGGTTTGGATATAAAAGGAAAGTCTGATTTTCTTTCCCATTATGAAATTTGGAAATCAGAGGTAGTCCCCATATTATGAATCATTTCTATAAGACTTAGTGGAAAAAGAAAGAGAAGCCATGGTGTGGTGGGATTATTGCTTCTGGCTAAACTAGCCAAAAGAAAGAGATAATAAATTTAGAAACCCTTACAAACCCAGTTCAGAGTCATAACACAGTAGTTATAGAGATTTCATAGCAGTTATAGAGGTTCTAACTATCCAGAAATATGCTCAAGTTCCCTCTGTTAAAAGCAGAGCACCTAATAAATTTTTCATTTGATTTAATGATAATTTCATTTTTCAGAAGGTGAAGAAAGAAATCTAATTTGGTCAATTATGGGAGAACTGGCTACTAAATTCAAAATGATAGAATCCTGGGAGAAAGGAGTTAATCCATTTCAGACTTCATGGTAGATAAGAGAGGAGAGTTAAGTATAATTTAATATGCATCCTTGATTTTCAGAAAGTAAATCTTAAAGAATTCGAAAAAAGAATAGATGGGATCCTATGGCCTAAAATTTTGTAGGGAAATACAATCCAAGAGAAATGGGATGGTTTTAGGAATAAAATTCCTATTATTCAAACACATGAAGTTTCAACTAAGAAGTGAAAGGTGAAATGTTTATGGAAAATAGTGCAGATGAATAAGATCTTCAAACAATCCAAATTTTAAAATGACATGTACAGAAGCTCTAAGGCAAAAGTAAGGTAACTAAGGATAAATATAAAAGAGTAGCACCATTCTGTATAAATTTTCTTAGGGATGCTAAAGTTTAGAATGAGCTGGAGTTGGTGATGGATGCTAAGGGCAACAGTAGAGAGATCTGAAAGCAATCTTGAGAGCTAGGGAGACCAAAGAAAGAATGAAGCTATTGCTGGATGTAGGAATGTTAATGATGATAGGAGACAAAGAGAGGGCAGAACTATGCTTATTTGGCTTGGGGTTTTCCTAATGAGAACAGTTTTCAGACTAGGAAGGCTAGAATAAAAGTACTTTAATGCAGAATAAATCCAAGATAAGTGATAAGATAGTAAGAGACCATATATTTAGTTTGAGTTTTTAGACACTAATGATCTGTTTCCTAGAATACTTAAAAAACTGACAGACAAAATTTTTGAGTTGCTATTGATAATAATAAAATCATTTAAGCATTCTATATTTAAATCATGTAAAATGAGAGTGGTGTTATAGGCAAATGTTCCAGTTTAAAAAAAGGGATAAAGCTAGAATTTTCAAATGATAAATCAGTGGGCTTCATTTTAATTCCTCGCAAAATTCAGAACATATTATTAAAAGAATGACATGTCATTCACACAAATAAAATCAATGTAGCTAGAATTAAAAAAAAAGATGAGTGGTAAGAAAAATTTCTTACTTTAAATATTTCTGATAAAATTCTGGTCTTTGGTAAATTGTTACAAATATATAAAATTAAGAAACATGTACCAATAATTAAGTGGCCAAAGGATTTGAACAGCTTACAAAGGAATTGTAAACTTTTAACTATATGAACATATTCCAAACATCAATATTAAGAGAAATATAAGTTAAATCATTTCTTGAGTTTTCACCTAATAGAAATCAAATGGACAAAAAAGATAATAGAGAAAAATAATCAAAATTAGAGTGATTGTGGGAAGATAAACATGCTAATGCACTGTTGAGGGAGCTATGATTTATTCTAACCTCTTTGGAAATCATTTTGGAATTATGGGAGAAAAATCATTACACTCTTCATTCTCTTTGGCTGAGTCATCCCCCTACTTGTCATATATCTCTAGGAATCCAAATATAGATAGAAAGGTCCCATATATAGTATGAATATATACGTACATACTTATATCTAACTATATAACAGATTGGGATATTTTTAGATATAGATTTTTAATTTTTTTAGATTTAATACTATGCTTAATATTAAACATAGGAATAAGTGTTCCAAGTATTCTCATTTTACAAATGAGATTCTAGAGAACCAATGATGAAATCTAATCCCCACCTCTTGACAGAGATTCAGGGTTCAGAATGAGACATATAATCCACTTCCTTCAATATTGCCATGCTGCTTCTTGCCTCAGGTATTTCTTGAATGTTCCTCCTTTGTCTTGCCAATCATGACTGATTTCCTTTCTAATGATTGTGACTCAGAATGCTGGATGTCCTGTTCCACCCATTTCCCAGTAACAGAGCTAATGTGTGACACCCACCTAGTTCTCATCAGTGGGTACTCCTTTTTAGCAACCTGAGCAGCTCTGACCAATCCTCTGATTTTTATGGACTAATGTTGGCCAAGTACCACCCACTCCACCCTGCTCCAGAGGATTTTTCTCTCTTGGAATACTAAGAAAAGACAGGATTCCTGTGTTCCAGTTAATAGGCTCTGACCCAGAGATTTACTGTGGTCATATAGTTGATTGGCCACAATAATGGCCAATCAAGTGTTTAGGGACATTGTAGGGGTTGAGGAATTTGTTTTACATGATCTTACACAGGCAACCTAGCTTTATAATCGTTAGAGATGTCCTTCCTAGCAGGAGAGTTAAGAAAGGCAAGGTCATAATTTTACCATTAATCTAATCATACACTCTTAATTTTGTAAGGTTTTTCAAATTTCATTAACCATATTCTATAGACTGTAGCTTATTTGTAGTCCAAAGTGTGGCTTTGGTTGATCTCTTTGAGCAGCTAATTTACATAAGCAGTCATTTTGTGGGTTAGTAGTCTTATCATGCTAATAAAGAATGGCATAAAAACAATTGATTGCATTTATCTAACACTCTACAAATTGCTTTACAAATATTTTCTCATTTGATCCTTACAACAATCCTTTTAGGTATTATTATTCTCTATTTTATAGAGGAAGAAATTGGAACTGGGTCACATAATTAGCGAATTTCTAATGCGGAATTTGAACTGAGATCTTTGTGACGCCAAATCTGTCAAATTCTTCCTTGCGTATGTCGCCTAACTGCTTAAATGAGGGTAGGAAACTAAGGCATGAAATTTGGGGGACTAGAGTAGCAAAAGATAATTAAGAAACTTGCCTTTTACTCCCCATAATTCTATATTAACAGAAGACAGATTTGAATGAATTCATTATGAAAGAGGTAGAGAATCTACTTCTTTATAATGTGTGGAAACAGGCAGGGTGAGTGTGGAAAAGCCATGTTTCCTCCCAGTCTTATGTGAGTGTTTTCTTTGTTTTGGTACTTTTGGTTGATATTATGAGGTCACATCTTTGACTATATTCTTCCTAGGAGACTGGCATCACTGTAGTGTCGCTGGGTTTTTTGTTTTTTTTTATCTAGGAATGCAGAAGTGGTTAATAAAGAGACCTGTGCTAACATTATCCATAAAAGGGAATCTGCCAGTGATGGAAAAATGCCAATAGACTTGGCCGTCTGGTGCCAAAGACCCCTCGTATTGCATTTCCAGAGGCCCAGAAATTTCTGCTTTCCCTTTGATTTGGTCAGACTGCAGTGCACAATAAGTGATGAATTAAAAGGTTGCTATAAGATCAATTCATTTATATCTATTAGTACTGAAATAGTCTTCCCTTCCTTCCTTCCTTCCTTCCTTGCTTCCTTCCTTCCTTCCTTCCTTCCATTTCTTTTTTTCTATCTCTGAGTCTCTGTCTCTATCTCTCTTTTTCTGTCTCTCTTTCTGTCTCTGTCTTTGTCTTTCTGTCTCTCTGTCTCTGTCTCTCTCTGTGTCTCTGTCTGTCTCTCTCTGTGTCTCTGTCTGTCTGTCTGTCTCTGTCTCTCTCTCTGTCTCTCTCTCTCTCTCCTACTCATGGAGTTAATCGAATTGCTGTTCAGACTGAAAACTTTGACCTGCTCCATTTCCATCTAGGGCTAGTAGTCATTCATCTTTAGGCTGACTTCAGCTCTGAGTGTCAAGGGATCCTCTAGCCTCAGCCTCTGTTAATAATAGAGATTACAGGTGAACACTGCCACTGTCAGCCCTATTGATGGCTTAAAAGACAGGCTATTTATTTATAGCACATGGACTGAGATTCAGTGCTCCCCCCCCTTCATTTCATTTGATTTTTCTGATAAGGTAAACTTTTGGACTTTGGGATTGTTTCCAAAAAAGAAAGGAAGAAAGAATGAAAGGCAACTGATAAGATATCACAATTGTAAGTTAAATAAATATTATTTAGCTATGGTTAGGTTCTCTCAAGAAATTTTTTCTTACACTTAGCTTAATGATTCATGCTTTGAGCATTTAGGAAGAAAACACATAAATCCAAGATGATATTATCATTACCATCATCATTATTATTGTTATTCTCCCATGGTGTGTTTCCCCTGCCAAATAGTTATAGGAATTCATCATTTTTGCAGATGGAATTATATCACTCAGAATGTCCTATGCTTGAATACTTTCATTTTTTGTCCCCTTCATTGCTTCCTTATAGGGAATAGTTATTTTAGCATTACTTAAAGAAATAAATTATCCTAACTCTTTATTTGCAGACTGTTGCTTTTTCCTCCATGGGGTTTGACTAAATCTTTTTATTACATTGATAGTGAATGCCAGTGTATAGTCACCATAGAATTGGCCTTTTTTGCCTCCTTCTATCATAATCCAAATGATAGGACAAGAAATCTCACCATTTTCCCCTTTATAACATCTCTTACATCCATCTCCATTCTCTACTCACATGATCCCTCTCCAGTTCAGGCCCTCAACACCTTTTGCCCAGACTATTGAAATAGCTTCCTAATTGGTCTCCTTTCCTCAAGTATATCCTTTATCTCATCTATCCTCCATATAGTCTGACCATATTACTCCTCTGGCAGTGAACTCTGTTGGCTGCTTATTACATCTAGGTTGAAATAAAATTCCTCCATTTAGTATTTAAAGAGTGTCAC
The DNA here is from genome assembly GCF_902635505.1 of Sarcophilus harrisii. Classification (NCBI taxonomy): domain Eukaryota; kingdom Metazoa; phylum Chordata; class Mammalia; order Dasyuromorphia; family Dasyuridae; genus Sarcophilus; species Sarcophilus harrisii. The sequence continues at coordinate 205,122,908 of NC_045428.1, forward strand.
AGCACTTTTAAACTACCCTTCCTGGATTATTAGCTCCATTCATACATATCTACTGTTTAGCATGTTAGTCATTTTCTTAAAGAGCAAATATAATAATTTTACTTCTCTATCTTTTTGAAATTTTCAGTAGTATTTTATTTTTCAAATACATATAAAAATACTTTTTTCAACATTCACCTTTGTAATACTCCGTGTTCTATGTTTTATCCCTCTTCCCCTAATCTCCCTCCTTCCCAAGACAGCAAACAATCTGATATAGGTTAAACATGTGCAATTATTTTAAACATATTCACATATTTGTTAGGTTGTCAGGTTTCAATAAACTTCTGTCTCTGAAGTTTAAAGTTATAATTCATCCGTAATCTACTTTTCTGGATTACGTCACTTTTTTCTCCTCCAAGAGTACTCTGATCTGGTCAAACCAGCCTTCTTGTTTTAATGAGGCAGTTCAGTGGGATAGTAGAGACCTGGAGACTAAGGAGATTTGAGTTCAAATGTGATTTCTGACACTTACTGTGTCAGTGTGACCCGGGAGCAATCACTTCATTTTTGCCTACCTTGGTTTCTTTGACTGTAAAATGGGGATACTAATATCTCCTCTCCCCAGTCTACTACCTCCTGTTCAAATCACATTGTATTTATTTTGTCCATCCATTCATCTCTCCACACCCACGCACACATTATACATACATGTACTCATACATATATTTTCCAGGGGTCCCAAACATTTTAAATAGGGAGCCAGTTCACAAATGTTGACTACATTTCATGGTACAGACAACATTTTTACTTATACTTCCTCAACACTGACAAAAGAAAGGAGTGAGGTGCATTTTCTTATTTTTTTTCTCCAGGTTTAGAATCGATCATTTAAAAAAGATAAAGCATTCAGTTTCATTTTATTGTTCTTCCCCTTTATGTTGTAGTCATGGTGAATACTTGTGTTCACTTCTTTCTGCATTTGTCCACATGCCTTCCCACATTTTTCTGAAGTCTGACACTTACTGTGTCAGTGTGACCCGGGAGCATTTTTGCCTACCTTGGTTTCTTTGACTGTAAAATGGGGATACTAATATCTCCTCTCCCCAATCTACTGCCTCCTGTTCAAATCACATTGTATTTATTTTGTCCATCCATTCATCTCTCCACACCCACGCACACATTATACATACATGTACTCATACATATATTTTCCAGGGGTCCCAAACTTTTTAAATAGGGAGCCAGTTCACAGTCCCTCAGACTGGCCCTATGTTTACTATAGGGCCAGACTATAGTAAAAACATAAACTTTGTTTTGTGAGCCTTTAAATAAAGAAACTTCATAGCCCTGGGTGAGGGGGATAAACGTCCTCAGCTGCCACATCTGGCTCGCGAGCCGTAGTTTGAGGACCCTGATTTAGAATATACACACAGTACATGCATATTATTACATACATATTATTTCACCTGGGTAGACTGTAAATACCTTGAAATTGACAGTTTTCACTTGCCTTTGTATCTCTAGTACCCAGCCCAGGTGCTTAAAAATGTTTGTTAATTGATTCATTGACTAATGGATGTGTATCTGGTAGATTGTCTGCCATTAGTCAAAAGTCTCATGAGTCAAAAAGTCTTATGTGTGCATGGTTCTAGGTTTCTCTTGTTCTCCAGTTCTTAATTTGGAATTATCTCAGCAATTATTGGTATTGCAAAATTAGATTTTTTGAGTTGTTTTAATAAAGGTTTTATTGATATTTTCTGTTTTTATATCACATTCATTTTTAATTATTTTCTGTGCCATATCCAGAAAGCCTTCGCTCATAACAAAGATAAGAACAAAAATAATTTGGCAAAACCAATCAAAATGTTGACTACATTTCATGGTACAGACAACATTTTTTACTTATACTTCCTCAACACTGGTAAAAGAAAGGAGTGAGGTGCATTTTCTTATTTTTTTTCTCCAGGTTTAGAATCGATCATTTAAAAAAGATAAAGCATTCAGTTTCATTTTATTGTTCTTCCCCTTTATGTTGTAGTCATGGTGAATACTTGTGTTCACTTCTTTCTACATTTGTCCACATGCCTTCCCACATTTTTCTGAAGTCTTCATATTTGTTATTTTAATTTCTTATTCATATCTTATTGCATCCATGTTCCACAATTTGTTTAACTATTCCCCAATCAGTGGGCACCCATTTACAAGTGAAGTCTTGATTTTTATATTCCCTCACCAAATTATTAAGGAAAATGAAGAATGTGGTTCATAATGCTAGGAATGACCTAGCAATGGAACATGGCATGATTCCCATTGATTTCTGACATTGATCCATTAATTCTTATTCTGTACTCCAGACATTTCTTGAAAAAACAATTTACTTTTCTTTTTACAAAAGTTTCCTGCCTCACATTTTTTTTAGCATATTATTAGTGAGTTATTCTTCCTATCTGTAATGCTCCTGTACATTTGATCTCATAAATGTAATATGGTGTATTTGGTTGAAAAATAGCAAATGTGATAAGAAGGCAATCCTGTTATAGGTTTGTCACAGAAGGGAATTTTTTCTTCTCTTGATTTTGACCTATGTGAATATTTGGAAATATAGAAACAATAGCAATTAATGACATTTAGATAGCAATTCAATAATGTTGATATATTATAAATACTCTCTTCCATAGTTTTAGTTTAAAAATCTTTCACATGAATGAAATAAAGAAAAGAGGAAGTGAAGATCAACAAAAAGAACCTCAATTTAAAGTCAGGAGTAAACTGGGATGAAACCTCTGCAGATATCCCTAACTTTAATTATTATTATTTGTAAAATATGCATTTATTTATATTTGGTTATTAAACATTCATTTTTTAAAACATTTCTTTATTTATGTTGGGAGAGAAAAATCAGAACAATAGGAGAAAACCACAAAAGAAAAATAAAAGTAAGAAAAAAAAAAGTGAACATAGCATATGTTGATTAACATTCAATCTTCATAGTTACCTATCTGGATGCAAATGGCATTTTCTATCCAAAGTTTATTGGGATTGTTTTGGACCACTGAACTGCTAAGAAGAACCAAGTCTTCTTGGTTATTAGATTATTAGATTATTCACAATCTTGTTGTTACTGTGTACTGTTTATTCCTGTTCTGTTTGTTTCACTCAGCATCAGTTTGTGTAAATCTTTCCAGGACTTTCTAAAATCACTGTGTTCATCATTTTTTATAAAACAATAATATTCCATTACTTTTACATACCATAACTTAGTCATTCCCTAATTGATGGGCATCTGCTCATTTTCCAATTCTTTGCCACCACAAAAAGGGCTACTAAAATATTTTTGCACATGTCAGTCCTTTTCCCTCCTTAATGATTTATTTGGGATGCAAACCTAGTACACTGATGGATCAGAGGGTATGCACAGTTTGATAGCCCTTTGGACATAGTTCTAAATTACTCTCCAGAATGATTGTATCATTGTATCAGTTCACAACTTCACCAACAATGTATTAGTGTCCCAGTTTTCCCACATCCCCTCCAGCAATTGTCATTATCTTTTCCTGTCATCTTAGCCAATCTTCATCTCTAACTTTAAACACAACTTTTCTAAGCCTCAGTTTTCTTATTTACAAAATGTTATATACGGGTATTATATAGAAATGGCTTAGCAAACCTTGAGCTACTATTATAGTTATCACTCTTCCTATAACAATTACCATTAGAATTGGGAGATATACTTTTAATTGGATGTTTTTTTTTCCTACTCCGGTCAAATCTATAAACTTTCTTTTCTATATGAGAATCTGCCCTCCCTCCTTCCTTCCTTCCTTCCCTCCATTCCTCCTTCCCTCCTTCTTTCCTTCCCTCCCTCCCTCTCCCCCTTCCCTCCCTCTTTCTTCCCCTTCCCTCCCTCCTTCCTCCCTTTTCTCCCTCCTTCCCCCCTTCCCTTCCTTCCCTCCTTCTTTTCCTTCCTTCCTTCCTTCCTTCCTTCCTTCCTTCCTTCCTTCCTTCCTATTACAATATAATTCTTCCATTCTCCACTTTTTCCTCAAAGATCATGGGAAGGGCCTCAATGATCATACTTGACAGTTGTTTCACTTTCTCTGGACATTATTCATTTGAACCAAGTTACTTGAACTCAACAAGGCAGCTAAATGCTCGCTTCTTGAGCATCAACCTCCTCTTAGCTATATTTGTTTATCTTTTATTATGCAAATATTTTTCTTTTCTAGTAAGCAAAAAAGAAACAAAATGAAAGTCAAACAGTTTTTTTAATCACTTTTTTTTATTATAGCTTTTTATTGATAAAACATATGCATGGGTAATTTTTCAACTTTGACCCTTGCAAAAACTTCTGTTCCAACCTTTCCCCTCCTTCCCTCTACTCCTCCCTTAGATGGCAGATAGTCCCTTACATGTTAAATATGTATACATATTTATACAGTTGTCTTACTACATAAGAAAAATTGGATTTAGAAAGAAGGTAAAAATAACTTGGGAGGAAAAACAAAAATGCAAGCAAACAATAACAGAAAGAGTGTAAATGCTATGTTGTGGTCCACACTCATTTCCCAGAGTTCTTTCACTGGGTGTAGCTGGTTCTGTTCATTATTGATCAATTGGAACTGATTTGGATCCTCTCGTTGCCGAAGATGGCCACTTCCATCAGAACTGATCCTCATATAGTATTGTTGTTGAAGTGTATAATGTTTATTACTCATTCTTATCATTGTATTGACCCAAGAGGGGATCTTATTCCTTCTTTGAAGCTTCTCTTTCCACCAAAATAGCTAAAAAGAAATCCTTAAGAGTGGATTTAACTTTCTTTGTTAAATACAGCGTATTTGGAACTTTAAAAATACCTGGGCACTATTCTTACAAGATCTGCCATATTTTTGAATTTATCTTCTTACTAGCCCTTGTTTCCTTCTTTGTTGGAATCTTTACAAAATGTTAAGCCATTAGAGTCGATAGAGACAATAATTATCTAATTTAGCATGGTTCAATATGATTGATTTGATCTTAGAAGGAGATATTTTGGGCCAGAACTTGAAACAAGGAACTAAGTACAACTGATAGAAACGATGCTTGTGTTCACACCTTTAGAGAGCTCATAAGTATCTAAGTATTCAATGGAGTTCACACGTTTGGGAGATTTCAGGTTTAGTATGAGATAGCCGAATTCACACCTTGAAGTTCTTAGGGCCAGAGAGCACTCTGGGAGATAACCCAGAATCCCTCTCTCTCCAGAAGGAGGAGTTAATCTTTGGAAGATCATATATATATAGGAAGCTCTTAGAGCTGGAGAGAATTTTCTCTGGAACATTGACTGGGGTCGGAGAGGAGCACTCTGGGAGGAAGCCCACAAGCCCTATCTTCAAGGCAAGAGATTCATTGCATCTTCCAACTTGGTGCTGGCTGGAGACTGAAGAAAGCAGAGGCAGAAGCCAAGGACAAAGCTGCGAGATCTCTTAAAACCAAGCAGAGAGATAGGCCTGAGCTAACTGGGCTATATTGAAGGACACAATAAAAGATCTGAACTTTTATCACTTGGCAGTGTTTTGGAAAAAGAACACCACACTTCTTTATTAAAAGATTGCTGAATTTCTTGTACATGTATACAAATCCTCCCTTTGTTTCTCATTAGAAAAAATTTCAGAAGAGCTTCTTCTATTTACTAGGCTGACTTCCTCTATAGAATTTTGGCTGTGGGAACAAATTTCTTTTTGAACCCCTTTAAAATCGTCCCTCTCAAAATGTAACATGCATACTCTTGGCTTTCGTCTTTCCAATTGTAAATTTTAAAGTAAAGTGGGCACTTCCTCCAAGATTCCTATTATTTCTATACCAACAGCCTCTCTTTGTTGAAACTCAAATCCAGAGTAGAATTTTCTTTTGGTGGTTCCTGTACTTTTCAATAAGTAGGGGAAAGGAACTGAACTTGAGATTTCATTTGTATAGAGAATTCCAAAATGTCAATTCTCTCTCCTAATAAAGGGGATTCCTTCTCTAAAAGTCTGTGCATGGAGAATTGCATAAAGCATTGAGAAGTGAAGTGATTTGCCTAAGATCACATTGCCCCTATGTGTCAGAGGTGAAATGGAAACCCAATTCTTCCTTGCTGTGAAACCAATTCTGTATGGACTACCCCTTGCTGCTTCTCAGGGCCCAGAGAACATCTGTGAAGAAGGGATAAGGGAGATATCTGTCACCTTAAACATACTCCCTGTACCTTTGTGAGGAAGCTAGAGCTAAATTTTTCTTAGTTAAGTTATGACTGGGTCAGCAGGGCATTTTTTTGCTGTGGTTTATTGAAAACCAGGCATTTGTTAAAGCCCTTTTCAGACATTATATATACATAAATATGTGTATGTATTTTTATGCATACACATGTAAAAAGATCTGAATGTATTTAATTTTTGTTTTTATGTGTGATTTTATCAGTTTTGCCAATATACTCTTTTGGGGATTCCTTCTACTAACGCAAATTGGTATAGAATTTGGATTTAAAGGTGAGTGAGTCACTGAGATGTTAAGTGATATGCCATGGTCATATGGCTAGTATGTGCCAGAAGTTGTAATTTTTTTTTTTTACTTTAAAGTTGCCCCTCTATTTGCTATGCATCTGAGAAATCAATAAACAGTATTAAATTACATCCTCAGAATAGGGCCTTAAAAGTTATTCTATTAGAATGGTTATACAAGCAAAAAGAAAAAAATATATACAAATAATACCCATATCCTGTACATTGTAGATGTTGTTTATATAAATAATGCCCATGTATAACTCATATCAATATATTATATGTATCAAGATTGAGACATTTGAATCAAATTCTGAAAGATAAATTATTTAGAAATTGCTTATTGCTTCTGAAAAATCTTTTTTTTATGTGTGCTAAATTGAGTATATGTCTGATTGTATTTGATGTATATGTTAGTATCTATGTAGTAGGAGGGGTACTGACTAATCAAGAGCAGGATGGTAATCTGAACAACTACACTAACTTCTGTTTTTCACTGCTACTGTCTAATTTCCTTATCAAGTCTTTCCATCTCTCAAATTTATCAGCAATCTTGGGTAGCGATATCTTAGAAATTATAAATATTGAAGAAACTCTTTAAATGACTGTTTTTCTCAATCCTCAACCCAAGATGAGTATAACATCTTCATCCTTTTAATTGAATTGTCTTCTCTTCTCTCAATCCTAAATTACACATATTGACTTACTCACAAATAATTTGAAATGGTCATACATGTTAATAGCAATTCATAATAACAGGGATAAAAGTAAGCTTTTTTAAGAAATAAGCTTCCACTTTTTTTTTTAAAAGCAATGATGGCTACAGGTAGAGGTTGAACTTCTTCCCTTTAACTATTTTCCTATGATTTAGAAAGAGAAGCAGGAAATTTAATGATTGGATAAGGGAAACTAGGGGCATTAAAAAAAACAACAACTCTGGATAACACTTTATCACTCTAGTAAAGCAGAAAGAAGCTAGGGGTAGTAAATTAGATTCTACTCTCACCAAGCCTGGTCTGATAGCCCTTTAGATTGAATTTACTTTAGTTTCCTTGCATGCCGTGCTATACCTGTTTGCTTTTCCTTCTTTATATTGGAAGAGTGTTTGGTCTCTTTTCCTCACCCTTCTTGGGAAGAAAAAGCAGGAAAGCTCAATGCAATTTGCTGCTAGGGTGTTGGGGATGTTAATCTCCCTGTTTCTGCACATTGTTTCTTCTTGTCTTGGTTGTTTGGCAGAAGAAGTTATTGCCAGGCCCAAAGCTGCCAAAAATATAGCTTAATTTAAGCCTTCAAGAAATGAAATTAATTAGAAATGTGTTGAAATACTAGGAGTTCAAGAACAATTAAGTCAACAGGTTCATAGAGTCAGAGATTTTGAACTGCAAAAGATCTCTGAGGTCATCTGATCTATATCATCAATTTACCCCGGTCCCTGTGCAAGTTAGCCTAGTTTTTCCTCAACAGCTATTGAAAGCATCCTTGAGATTTGGTTGACTCAGTGGACTAAAAACTCAGACTCTGTCCTGTCTGCCTGATTGCCACAAAACTCTCCAGGTGCCCTCTTATGCTAGGCTTGATGGACATCTCAGGTAAGGGATCTCTGCTCAGCTAAATCAACTCAAGACATCTTCAATGCTTATCCTTATGGAATATTTTTATCCTGCCAAGGCTTCCAGTGTTTCATTTTGTTCCAATATTGAACTGGTATGATGAGAGTCTGTCCTGAGCCAGACCCAGACCAGAACTTAATCCAGAAACTTATTTTGCAGAATAAGAAACTGAGGCACAGGAAAGAGTGTTTTGCCCAAGGTCATATAAATAGTAAGTAGCAGAGTGCGATAACTAGCTAATTCGAGTCTAATTTTGCTGATTTTTAAAAATCCAACAGAAATGATTAAAAAAAGAACTAATCATGTTGTCACATGTGAGGAAACCATGTTTTGTTTTGTTCGTGTTTGTTTTTTTTTTTAGTCTTGAATTATGCTTTTCTTTACCCTTGGCTAGGGCCCATCTTTTTTTGGGAACTTTGCCACACATAATAGAAATAAAACTTTAGAGGTCAACTACATAGAAAGAACTATTTCTACATAATGTGATGTGATAATGAACTATCTCAAGCCACAATGCAGAAATTCTGGGAAAATCCTATCCACAAGTGAGTATACGGCTCCTCCACTTCATGAAAGGTTTAGACTTTGTGGTCAGCATTGACGTGACAGATACCTCAAGGACTTGCTGGCCTTGGCAGACTTTGAATAAGGATGCACTGTTCTTGAGTGAGCAGCCAGAGTTATTTACAGGTGTATCTCTCTCTCTCTCTCTCTCTCTCTCTCTCTCTCTCTCTCTCTCTCTCTCTCACACACACACACACACACACACACACACACACGTACACACAGACCAGAAAAAAACAGATTCCCTGTCCCCTGCTTTCTGGCTCTACCTCAATCTTTACTTGCCATAGACAAGGAGCCTAAAGGACTTTTCTGCAAAGACAGGCTTTAGCTTGTTGGCTACAGTGATCTGACATGAAAGCTTGCCTAATGCCCTGTTAAAATTACATGTTGGAAAAGGAAATGTGTGTTACCCGTTTAGTTGAACCCTCTCCTTTTTTGGATAGGGTTCAAACCCAGAGGACAGACTCGAGAACCAGTTTACAGAGCAAATGATTGATTTCACAAGCAGGGAGAGCATTACCTGACCCTGGGAATTAATAGTTCCTTTGAGTAGAGATTGTTGACCATTTTTGAAGAAACCAAAAAATCAACAGCAACTCTATTCTACTGGCTAAAAAAAGAGGCTGAAAAAAAAAGTAGCCCTGCTAAAGGTTTTTTGTTTCTTGTTTTTTTTTTTTCCTTTTCTTTAACTGAGATGCTTGCTTTCAGGAGCAGCAGAGTTTGGAAAATTGAATTGTGGGTTGATTTTGTACCTTGAAGGTTTGGTTGTGAAGAACAAGTTTACTTTTTTGTAATAAGAAACTGCCATAAAATAGGGAACTGCAATAAAATTGGAACAATTCTTTTGGAAGATGTAATAATAATTTTTTTTTCCTTTAAGGTACTGCAATAAGATGTGGGATCAAATAATGCTTTTAAAAATTTGATTTTTTTGATTGATTTTTGTCCAGTGTCCATTTACTAGAGGCTTCTTTTTGTCAGGATCTTGACTTTCAAAAAAGTCTTGAGAGGATGATTATCTCAGGGCATTGGAAATTCTTAGTGCAAGCTGCACATGACAGGCTGCAGTATGCTTTTCTGTATATTTTTCTGCTGTGTGTCTTATCTTTGGTTTCTTGAATGCATGTGTTTTTTATTGATATGGAACTTTTTTAAAAGATCAGATTCTTAAAAAAATAGAATGAATGATAGTATGTTCAGGGAAATAATGCTTCGCACTTGTAAACATGCTGAGCTTTATTTTATTAAAAATAATCAATGAATTACAAGCAATTCAAAGTAAGTTGAGATTCAGCATTTCTTTAGTTAATTGGATTCCAGTAATCTTCTTCTTCTTTTTTCAAATTATTATTGGAGTCATATACACACTTTGATTGTAGACTAGTTTAATCTATATTATTATTATTATTAAATTTGATTAAGTTATATGGATATCTTTTGTTTTTACTTCATAGTCATTTCTGCATATATTCTTACCCCATCTCCTCTCCTTTATTGTGGAGTTGAATTTCCCCTTCTAATAATAATGAAGATGATAATGATAATAATATAGAAAATATGTTTATTCATATCTTACATACTTTAAATGATATTTTATTATATAATTATATATAGAATTTATATAAAATAAAAGCTAAAATTTATATAATGCTTCAAGGGTTGCAAAATGCTTTATCTCATTTGTAACTCACAACCCTAGAAGGTAGGTATTATTATTCCAACTTTACAGGTGGGAACATTCATACTAACAGAGATTAAATGATTTGCTCAGGATCATGTGCCTAGTAAGTGTCTGAGGCAGGACGTGAATTCAGTTTTCTTGACTCCACATTTGGTGGTCTATATCCATTGTGCCATTCAGCTTCTTCAAATAAATCTGATTAGGCAAACAAAACAAAACACCTCTTTTGTAACAGTGACCATATGCAACATTACAGATAAAATATTGCTCTCTGAGTACCTTACTACATAGAGTAAACAGATATGTTTTATTATCATTATTGTTTTCTTTTTAAAATTATAACATATTTAGCTTTTTAAAGTTATCCTTTTACTTACAATATTGTAGCTTTTATATCTATTTTTCTTCTCATTCTATATCTGTTCATACATTTTCTTTTTGTTTCTCTGAATTCCTCAGAGTCATCATTTTTACTGTGCAAAAATATTTTATTATATTCATATTCAGTTTATTTAGCCACTCTCCAGGACTTTAATTTCTGAATTATATCTTAATTCACTATTAACCTTCACATTTTCTCTTAATGACTAAAGGGGTTCATATATCTCAACTGAATTATTTTTCAGTTAGTCAAGTCTCTAGAATAATCATAATAGCTGATACTTATGTGTGACTTCAGAATCCTAGGAGTAATCCTGAGAGCCTCTGACTTTTAATACTATTGCCCATGAGCCTGAATCTGTTGAGTTCTCTCTAATACTGATTAACTTTTCAGTCATTTTTTAGTTGTGTCTCATTCTTGGTGAACCTATTGGGATTTTCTCAACAAAGATACTGGAGTAGTTTTCTATTTCTTTCTCCGGCTCATTGTACAGATGAGAAAATTGAGGCACATAGGGTTAAATGACTTGCTCACAATCACACAGCTGGTAAGGGTCTGAAGCCAGATTTGAACCATCATTGCCCTCTAGGAACTCAATTTATCAAGCTAAGAAGAGAACTGAGGAAGCAGCCTCAAGGAGGTCATATATAAAAATCAGCTATTATGATTTGAACTTAGGAAAATGAGTCTTCCTGACTATAGGTCTGGCACTCTATCCACTGAGCCACCTTACTATTCTTGATTAGCTAGCTGATATTATGAAAAAAATTACTAGTTAATAGTATAGAAAAGGATGTTTACTGAGCAAAAACAGAAATTATAAAAATAAAAGAGGAGCATATGCTCACCTCTTTGTATAGTAAATCCTGGGTGATATTGAACTCAGATTTAAAGAACAAAGGTAGTTAGACACAGGTGTAGTGAATATGTGAGGCTAAGGAGCATCTTGATAACTCCTGGCTCTTGCCATCCCTCTCTCTCCTTGTAGAGCCTTTACTGAATTTGCTAGTAGATGTGCAATTGTCAGTAGATGAATTGTTCCCTTTGTGCAGCTGGGCTAATTACTTGTAAGATGTCATGTCTCAGTGGATGGATCAATCCACTGTGGGACTGTGTCAAACAGGTTGTTCCTCAGACTGTTTCCTCACTGGACCCAACTATTGCTGTTATTAGCTCAGGCTGTGTCTGCTATTGACTCTAGTTGCCAAGGGAATTTCTAATCCTCCTCAGACCTTTCAAAGTTCATAAGGTTGTAATCTGGTCCATTCCATCTCTAGATTCTCATTCACTTAAGATCAAAAAAGAATAAACATTAAAGAAATAGGCACTATGCCCTCAGGGACACATAGCAATGTTCCTTACTCAAAAGATGCCAGGAAAAGAGAGGGAAAGCTCTTTCATTAGAAACTTTTATATGCAATCTCAGTTTTGGCTCAGTATCTACTGAGTCATTAATCTTTCCAGTTTCTTAGCCAACAAGAAAACTTTTCATCATATAGTTATAGTTCCTTAATTACACATGGCCAGAAATTGCTTCCTCAAAATTCCACATTTTGAATTTGTAGCAAGCAGAAAATGCTCCACATACTTTGTATAACTCACCATGAATGGCAGATCCATTTATGCTCTAAGGGTTAGGTTCTTCATTGGCCAATCTGTCATTCCATATGTGTGGTGTGTTAGGATTTAACAAAAAATTTTTAGAAACATTATCTCATTTGGTCCTCATTGTAACCCTATTAGTAGGTTCTATAGGTATTAGTCCTATATTAACCCTATTAGTAGGTTCTATAGGTATTAGAATGTGGAAAGGGAAATTCAGAGAGGAATGGTGATTTGCTCATAAAATTTGTTCAGTTGTGTTCAACTCTTCATGAATCCATGGATTATAGTATGTGTCATCTTATCTTACACTATTTCTCTAGCAAGTTGAAAAACAGAATTTGAACCCAGGTTTCTTTTGATTCCCTACTCCATGGAGTCTTTTTGTTATATTATGCTGCTATAAGATTTTGGAGGAAGGGTGCATGTTTCTTACATCCATTCTTTTCTTTTCATCTCCAATGTATCCATTTTATATCCTTTCCATAATTTCATAGCTATGCTTCCATAACAGACCATAACTAGTGTTTCTACTTCTAAGGCCTCCTCCTTAATCCTGTACACTATTCCCGATTACTGTTCCTATAGTCCCTCTGTGATTATGTTCCTGCTAGACTCAAAGACCTCCAGTGACTCTCTTATTTACTGGATACAATCCAAACTCTTCATCTTAGCATTGAATGACCATTGACTGCCTTTTTTATGTTTTATCTAACATAACTTCCTTTAATGTTCTAAAGAGAATCTGGATTAATTGCTTCTTCCAAAATGTATATTACATTCCCCTACCTCAGAATATTTTGCTTGTTTTCCTTTTGCCTGAGATGCTGTTCCTCATCTCTCATCATTGTTAATGGAAGCTTCCCTCATTGTGTAATACCAAACTCAAATGTTTTCTCCTCTATGATGGCTTTCTCCATTCATTACCCAAGTATGAGTTGATCCCTTCTTCTTTGTACTCTTACAGTATTATATATATATATATATGTAACATCATATATATGAAATTATGTGTATATATGTATATGTTTGGGCATATATGTTTTGTGTTCAACTCTTCCATATACATAGAAAATACATGGCATATATACATATACAATATGTGCACATATAATATATACACATTATTATTATATGTATGTATTATGTATATATGTATTATATGTATGTCAAATATAGTACGAAACTATATATAGTGAATATATTACATATACACATGTGTATGAGTATGCATGCATAACAATATGAAATGATGAGCTTAATGATTTTAGAAAAACATGAAAAAACTGGCACAAATTAATGAAGAATGAAATGATCAAAAGAGATCATTGTATACAGTAATAGCAATATTATTTTAAGAAAGACTTTGAGTAAATAAGTTATTTTGACTATTATAAATACTCAAATTATAAAAGACATATGAAGAAAGACACTATTTGTATCCAGAGAAAGAACTGACAAATAGAAGTATGTATAGAACAATTTGACATATATATATATATATATATATATATATATATTTGTGTCTAATGGGAATCATCTCTAGGGTATAGAGTGGAAAAAAAACAGGATTTGAAATTTACATGATAATTTTATTGCATATCTGAAAGAAATAGCAAATTGTGCATGGTAGATTTGCAATTTTCTGTGTAATTATTTTCTTTTTTATTATACTGTTAGGGAAATGCTTATTTTATTCTATAAATTAAAAAAAAGATAAAATGTAATAATATTGGTAAAGTGTTTAGCAAACCTTAAAGTGCTATAAAAATGCTGACTATTGTTATATACATCTATGTAAATCTTGAATATATTCAGAAACTGAAATAGTTTCATATTATTTATTATTAGAATTGAAGAAAAAGAGATCAATAAAGAGAAATCCTGGAGTGAAAAAAAAAGCTTGTTGATTGATCAGATCAGACTGTTAGATCTTCAGCAATTCATCAGTACTTTCAAAATCTTGTCTTTATGAAATGTACTTAGTCAACAAGCATCTATTAATGCCTACTATTTGCTAAGCATTGTACTAATTGTAAAGGGATTACAAGGAAAGGCAAAGAATATCCCTGTTCTCAAGGAGGTAACAGATTAAAGGGGAAGAGAACATGAAAACAGCTGTGTATAGACAAGATAGATACAGGATAAACTGGACATAATCAACAGAGGGAAGGAACTAGGAAGCATTAAGGAAAATTGGGAAAGGCTTCTTGTGGGAGATAAGATTTTAGCTAGGGCATGAAGGAAACCAGAAAAGCTGGAAGGTGGATATGAGCAGGGAGAATATTTCAGGCTTGACAGACAACCAGTAAAAATGCCCAGGTTCTGGAGATGGAGTATTTTGAGCGAGGAACAACAAGGATTTCAGTGTCATTACATCACAAAGAATATAAGTAGAGGTGAAAAATAAGGTTATTTATCCTTTGTTCTCAAAAAGAACAATGACTCCTGGGAGGTGATGCTGTGAGTTACAAGTGAATTGGATTTAAGTGAGTGAGGGCTGTGCAAAGCCTCACTTTCCCCTTTGGATCTATCTGGGTCCAATGGCAAGATATAGATCAGTACTACTGGAGATGGCCCTGGATTTAATGAGGGACCTTGACCTTTTTAAACTAAGGTCTTTAATAAGTCTCAGTTTGACTGAGGCAATGCCTAACCAGTGATTTAGATAAGAAATGAGGCAGAAAATGGTTCTTTTCACCTAGTCCTCTCCCTCCCCCCCCTCCCCCCAAATAGTTGGTCTGGGAAGGGATGACCCTTAGTGTTTCTGACCAAAACAGAAACAAAGCCAATCAGAGCCCAAACAGTGACCGACTGGGGCTTGGTCTGGGACCTATTGTTGGCCAATCAATGAGAGCCAGAGTCATTTGGATTTAAGGCATGGTCCTTAATATTTTAGCCAGTAAACCCCTAGATGTTTTGTGAGGTTTCAGGGATCAATATTTGCATTCCTTTGGACAGAGTACTTACAAATAAGAGTATTATATACTATGTGGATAGAAGGAAGGGAAGGGAAGGGAAAGAAAAAGGAAAAGAAAAGAAATGAGGTATGAGAAACCTGGAAAAGCAGAAGAACAGGTCATAAAAGGCTTTGAACATAAAACAAAATTTAAGATTTGATCTTCAAGGATGGAGATTTGAGTTTATTAAACGGGACTGGAGGTGACCTAGAATTGCACTTTAGGAAGATCATTGACAGCTGAGGGATGGATAGGTTGAAGTGGGAAGCGATACTCACTAGGAGACTATGGTTGTAGTGTAGACATGAGATGATGAAGGTATACATCAAGATAGTGGCAGTGTCAGAGCACAGAAAGGGCAAGAACTATCATGAAGGTAAAATTGACAGACTATGACAACAAATTGTATATGGCTACTAAGAAAGAATGAGGAGTCAAGGATATTGGTTGTAAACTGGGTGATTGGGAAGATAGTATAGGCAATTCTTCCCTGATCAGTTCCCTTCTAGTCTCCAAGTGAGTAAATAAAAAGGGCATATTTTCAACTACAAATATAAGGAACCTAGGTCAACTTTTACACTGTGACTTGACATTGGGATAGGATTTAGGACACAAATGAGTTATGCATGATTATCTACTACCAAAGTCCTTTTCCAACGTCTCATGGTTTGGAGATTGTCCTAGGGTCCTTTTATATTTTTGGTTAAAAAGACATTCTTTTTATTTTCTCATGGTAGTTTTCCTTGGAGGCCAAAGGGAACAAAGATTGAGATAGTTGACATAGGATAGAGATTAGTCATAAAGTAATTTTTGCTATTTTTTTGGGGGGGGGTCTTTTATTAAACATTTAGCAGCTAGGGGACCCAATGGCTAGAGTACTGGGT
Source organism: Sarcophilus harrisii (assembly GCF_902635505.1). Taxonomy (NCBI): domain Eukaryota; kingdom Metazoa; phylum Chordata; class Mammalia; order Dasyuromorphia; family Dasyuridae; genus Sarcophilus; species Sarcophilus harrisii. The sequence continues at coordinate 205,139,094 of NC_045428.1, forward strand.
CTTGATCAGGAAGACAGAATAAAAATTTAGCATTAGATACTTACTTGGGACTGTGGGCAAGTCACTTAACCTGTGTCTCAATTTCCTTATCTGAAAATAGGGATCATAATAGCACCTACCTCCCAGGGTTGCTGTAAGGCTCAAATAAAATTTTATTTGCAAAGTTCTTGGCACATAGTAAATGCTATATAAGTATAATATATTTTAACCAATATCAACACCATTGTTATATTAAGATAATGTACAATTATTAACATACAAATGTTATAATATTAAATATAAAGTTATTACTATGCTATTATTCATATGATTTTATTATTAATACATTGATATATAATAAGTTCTTATTGTTTGCCAGAAATTGTGCTAAGCAGTAGAGATTCAAAGCAAAATAAAAGTCCCTGCTTTTGAAGTGCTTACAATATAAAGGGGAAAACAACTTGAAAATGACTGTATATTAAAAACAAAAACTATATATAGGAAACAATCAGCAGAAAGAAGGCATCAATGAATTAGTGTCCCAATTTTTCTATATCCTCTTCAATATTTGTCACTTTCCCCTTCTATCATTTTAGCCAATCTGACAGGTAAAATGATATCTCAAGTTTGTTTTAATCTGCATTTCTTTAACTAATAATGATTTAGAACATTTTTAATATAATTATAAATTGTTTTGATTTCTTCATTGGAAAACTGCCTATTCATATCCTTTGACCATTTATTAGTTGGGGAATGACTCTTATTCTTATATATTTGACAAAGTTCTTTACATATTTTAGATGAGATTTCTATATGATAAAGTAATTCTCTCCCTCCCCACCCCCATTTCCTGCTTTTCTTCTAATCTTGGCTATATTCTTGTAAAAGGAGGATTTTAGGTGGAATTTGAAGAAAGATATCGAAACTAGGAGATGGATATAAGGGGGGAGAACATTCTAGCATAGAGCAAGTAGCTCTAAATAACTCTGTGAACCTTTCTCATGCCTTTGATACTCTTATGTCTTGCCTTTGATAATAAGATCTGGAAATTGAAAGACAGGCAGTCATGAAAGCCCACAATTTCTGGGTTTCTAGTCCAATTTGCTGTCTGCTCCTAAACCTCTACTTATATCTCACTTCCTCATTCCCACTGCATTACTTCACCATGACATACTCCTGATTGTTGTTACTGGCCCCCGTGTGAACCTGGTGATTATTTCCAATCAAGCTCTTTGGTTTTCCCAGAAGGGGACCTAGTCAGCTATCTGGAGAACCCAGTGGTACAGGGAGAGCAGATAAACACTTGTATTAGAGAACTAGTAGTAAAAGCTTTTGCAAAAACTTACATGTAACAAAATGAAACTTGAGAACATGGCAAATTAACTGAAGCACTTTTAAAAAAGCAAATGTACAGTTTTGTTTACTGCAGTTAAATTTTTAAAAAAATTCAAAAAAGAATTCTGAAACTGAAAATATAGGGAACTGTGGTGATTGGCATTGAGCTGTCTTGTTTTGTGATGTCTCCATGAGTTCCAGCTGTCATCCCTGTTTCACACATGTCCAGCCCAGTGGAATTTTGATATGATGAACACTGCTGCAGTGTTAGTAGTTGGCTGTCTTCCCAGCCTTTGTTGGTGATTTTGTTCTGCTACTTCATATTTAGTAGTGCTCAGAGATCTTGAAACTGCTTAAGAAGGCAGATGTGCCAGGATTTCAAAGATCTTAACTCTAGCTGTGTATATTTTGTTTCTGGAGCTCACTGTTACTTTGATACCCACATCTGTCACTGAGTTTCCAAAAAGACTTCTTGACTACATTGATTAAATTCTAAATGTTTTTGTTAATATTTATTCAATAAATATCGAATACCTACTAGTGTAAACCATTTTGCTTTGTGATAAGATGAAAACTTTTTGCTGTCTTTGCCCTTGAGGATCTATTAGGAGAAATAAAACAAGTACAAAAATGATGATAATATCAGGGAGAATGTGATAAATGTCATAGGAAAGGTAAAAACAATGTACTCAGAGAAATCTGAAGAGGGAGAAATGGCCAGAAGAAGTTTGACTGTCAGCAACCTTTGAGTAATTGTGAAGTACAGGAGAGGAACATTAGGGTAGGAAATAGGCAAGTATACTGACTTTCAAACAAATAAAAATTTCAGAAAGGAACAAGGCAGAACTTTCAAAGTATAAGTCAAAGAACTTAATTGTAATTCCTGGAAAAATTCTGGAGCTTTTTTTTGTAAATAGTATTTGATTTTTTCTAAATACTTGTAAAAATATTTTTCAACATGCATTTTTTAAATAAGATTTTGAGTTCCAAATTTTTATCTTTATCTTTCCCCCTCTCCAAGATGAAAAGCAATCTGATATAGATTAAACATAAATTAACAGGCAATCATGTTAAATATATTTCTACATTAGTCATATTATGAAAGAATAAACAACAAAAGGGAAAAAAAAAACACCAGGAACCCTTCCCCCCCCCCTCAAAAAAAAAATCAAACAAAAAACCAGAAAACAAATCAACAAAAAAAGTGAAACTAATGTGCTGACATCTGCATTCAGTCCATAGTTCTTTCTCTGGATTTGGATAGCATTTTCCACCATGAATCTTTTGGAATTGTCTTGGATCATTGCATTGCTAAGAAGAACTAAGTTGGTCATAGATGATAGTTGTACAATGTATTATTCATGATAGTATATATAATGTACATACAGTCTAGAATTTATTTTAAAAAGGATGGTTTGTGAACCTTTAGAAAAAGAAGCAGTGATCACAATAAACTAGAATAGGTTCATCAAAAATAAATGATGCAACAACAGTGTCTTTTTTGGTGGTTCTTATTTTTTTTTTTAAATACATTTTTATTCATATTTTCTGTTTTACCTTTACCTGCATTCTCTCCTTTGTCCCTCTTTCTCTCCCACTCCTCTACACCCATCTCTTATAATAAGGAATTCCATTTTCCTTTTGATGTAATTATTATATTAGGAGATGGGGAAATGGAGTAAATATGGTATTACTAAATTTCAACAAACTATTTGGTAAAATTTACTGTGCTATTCTTGAGGAAAAAATGAGAGGATAAAGACTAGATAATACTATCAAATGGATTGTGTCCTGCTCACTAACAAAGCTCCAAGTGTACTTATTAATATCTACCTAGAGGAAACTCTGGTCCACTCTCTTTAGTGATTAATCAAGCCTTAGAAAACTACCACTTTTGCAAAAGAGGGAAAGGATCCATATGCACAAAAATATGTATAATAATACTTTGGAGCAAACAATCTGTTATAAGTATTTTTGTAGGTATAATTTTTTTTATTCTTTTCTTTTTATTTGTTCATGAGACTAGCCTAGAAGTAATATCCCTGGTACCACTATATCTATCTATTTATACATACACACAATATATGTATACACACATTTTAGTAAATTTTGGAGATGGCATCAAATTGCTTTCCAGAGTGATTGTACCAATTTATATCTTCATTAGGAATGCATTAGGGTAGATAACCTATATTAAGTATTATTTTCTTTTTTTTTTGACGTTTGCCAATCTGATAGTTAAAAGGTTGGGACTTCTGAGTTGTTTGAATTAGACTTTCTCTTATTATTAGTGACATCAAGCATGTTTTTATATAATGATTGGTTATCTTCTTTTGAGAAATATCTGTTCATATCTACTGACCATTTATTCACTGGAGAAAAGTTCCTATTTCTCATTGCATGATATATATCCATTTGAAGTTTGTCATGATATATGATGTGGGGTGTGGTTCTAAACCTAATTTCTGCCAGATTATTTTCTATTTTCTTGATTTTTATTAAATGATGATGTGGACTTTAATCTAATATCTAACTGCTATATTCATATGCTTCTTTTGTGTATCTAATCTGTACTATTGATCACCTATTCTTTTTAAAAAGAAAAACAAGCATTAGTTATGATAACTGCTGCTTTATACTATGGTTTGATATTTTGTACTGCTGTGCCCTCTTTCCTTATTTCCTCTACCACTTTTTTCTCTTGTGATTCTTGACTTTTTGTTTTGCCAGATGAATTTCATGATTTTTCCTAGTTCTGAAAAATAAGCCTTTATTAATTTGATTAGTATGGCACTAAACAAGCAAATTATTGTCATTTTTTATTATGTTGGCACATGACCCACCCAGAAGCAATGGCTATCTCTCCAATTATTTTTATCTCTCTATTCCCATAAATTGTGTTTTATAATTATATTTTTAATTTAGTTCCTGTGTGTGTCTTGGTATGTAGACACCCTGATACTTCATGCATTCTGTACTTATTAGAAAAAGAGTTTCTTTTTCTTTCTCTTTCTGCTAGGTTTTATTGGTAATACACAGAAAGTTTATGATTTAACTTTATTGCAACTATGCAACTATGATTACAACTTTATTGAAGTTATTATTTCAATTAATTTTTGGTTGGATCTTTAGGGTTCTCTAAATAAATTATGTATTATTAACAAAAAGGAATAATTTTGTTTTGTTTTTATATATGCTCATTCCTTATTACTTTTTTGTCCTGTTGTTACAGCTGAAATTTCTAGAACTTTGACTACTATATTTTGGATGACCTTATTTTATTCTTGATACTATCTGAAAAATTTCTAGCATTTTTGCGACCAAAAAAAATGTTAGCCTTTGTTCTATATAGATATTTATTATTATATTAATATATTTATATTATGATTTATTAACATAGCTTTCCAGTATTTTTTATAAGAAAGGAGTATTATAATTTGTTATAAACTTTTTCTGCATCATAAAAAAAGGTTTTTTGTTTCCTTAAATATTTATATGTTCTATTATATTTATAGTTTTCCTATATCTAACCAGGCCAGTATTCCTGGTATATTTAAATTGGTCATAGTGTATATGCATTTAACATGTTATTTTAGTCTTTTCACTAACATTTTTTCAATTTTTTTAATATCAATAGTCATTAGAGATATTGGCATATTGTCTTCTTTCTCTGCCTCTCCCTGGTTTAGTTATAAAGATCATATTTATCTCATAGAAGGTACTTGGGAGGATGTTATTTTTATTTTTCTAAGAATTTGTTTGGTATTGGAGTTAATATTTTTTGAATGTTTGATAGAATTCATTGGTAATGTTATATGCTCCTTAAAAAACTTCCTTTATGGCCTGTTCAATTTATTTTCTGAAATTGTATTATTAAAAGTTTATATTTCTTTATGTTAAAAATGAATGCACATGTATAACCTATATCAGACTGCTTGCTAACATGGAGGGGAGAGGCAAAGAAGGGAGGAAGAAAAAAAAAATTGGACTTCAAAATCTTACAAAAATGAATATTGAAAACCATTTTTACATGTAATTGGAACAAATATTAAAGTAAAATTTTAAAAAGTTTATATTTATCTAATCTGAGTATTTTGTTTGTTTTTGAAAATATTTGTTTATTCCTTTTGGATTATTTAATTTTGTTGTCATACAATTTGGCAAAATAGTTTCTAATAGTTTCTTCACCATTTGCTCTGAGATTTTTGTCAGTGGATTTGGTATAAACATTAGATTTTCCTACTTTTTTTTATTAGACTAGGTAATGACATCTATTTTAATATTATTTACAAAGTAGTTTCCTTGTTTCATTTACCAATCCAGTTTTTTTTTTTCAAATTTTTGTTGATCTCTTCTTTGAGTTTCAGAATTTCTATTTTTGTCTTTATTTAGAGTTCTTTTGATTTGTAGTATTCTAGTTTTTTCAGTTGCATGCAAATCAGTTAACAAAATATCTGTACCATAAGATGGATCAGCTTTTGGATTCAAAGTTAATTGGAGGCTAAATATTTAATATTAAAAATTAGGATCACAATCTGAAAACATACAAAAGCTTTTGATCTCGGAGAAATTTTTATCTCTAAATGCTTTCATCAACAAAAAACTAAAAATATTAGATCAACAAATTGATCTTATGCTAACCAATTTGAAAAAAAAATCATGGAGAAATTAAAAAGCAAGGTCTAGTCCAGCTGATGACTAAAACAAAAGCAAGTATCCTTGAGATATCCTTGAGTATCCTTGAGATAAAATTGTCATTTTTTGTCTGGGGCTAAAACTTAAATACCTTTTCCTAAATAATTCTTTGACCTAAAATGATAAATTACTCCCATTCATATGAAAAGATGCTCCAAGTCATTATTAATCAGAGAAATGCAAATTAAGACAACTCTAAGATACCACTACACACCTGTCAGATTGGCTAAGATGACAGGACAAAATAATGATGATTGTTGGAGGGGATGCGGGAAAACTGGGACATTGATGCATTGTTGGTGGAGTTGTGAACGAATCCAACCATTTTGGAGAGTAGTTTGGAACTATGCTCAAAAAGTTATCAAACTGTGCATACCCTTTGATCCAGCAGTGTTACTACTGGGATTATATCCCAAAGAGATTATAAAGAAGGGAAAGGGACCTGTATGTGCACGAATGTTTGTGGCAGCCCTTTTTGTAGTGGCTAGAAACTGGAAACTGAATGGATGTCCATCAGTTGGAGAATGGCTGAATAAATTGTGGTATATGAAAATTATGGAATATTACTGTTCTGTAAGAAATGACCAACAGGATGATTTCAGAAAGGCCTGGAGAGACTTACACGAACTGATGCTGAGTGAAATGAGCAGGACCAGGAGATCATTATATACTTCAACAACAATACTATATGATGACCAGTTCTGATGGACCAGGCCATCCTCAGCAACGAGATCAACCAAATCATTTCTAATGGAGCAGTAATGAACTGAACTAGCTATGCCCAGAAAAAGAACTCTGGGAGATGACTAAAAACCATTACATTGAATTCCCAATCCCTATATTTATGGACACCTGCATTTTTGATTTCCTTCACAAGCTAATTGTACAATATTTCAGAGTCTGATTCTTTTTGTACAGCAAAATAACGTTTTGGTCATGTGTACTTATTGTGTATCTAATTTATATTTTAATATATTTAACATCTACTGGTCATCCTGCCATCTAGGGGAGGGGGTGGGGGGGTAAGAGGTGAAAAATTGGAACAAGAGGTTTGGCAATTGTTAATGCTGTAAAGTTACCCATGTATATATCCTGTAAATAAAAGGCTATTAAATAAAAAAAAAAAATAAAAAAAAAAAAAAAAAAAAAAAAAGATAAATTACTCCCATTCAATGCCTCATGTGAATATGCACTACTGCAAAATTGACATTAGGTGCTCCATCAAAGAAAACATGTTTGTTGTGTAAAGGATTAGTAAGTACTCTGTGTCAGTCCATTAAATTTTCTAGGTTTGTCCTGTAATTAAATAAGTGAGGATACTTGGAAAGATGAAAAAACAAACAAAAAAATCCTCTTCATCTCAAAATATTTGTTCTAAATTCCTTTCTTTCATAAGAAAATGTGTCCTTCAACTTTCCAAGTCTTTGGACTATCCTTCTTGTTCAGTTGTTTCAGTCTTGTCCAACTTTTGTGTGACTCCATTTTGGGGTAATCTTCACAAAGAGTGGTTTGCATTTCTTACTCTCACTCATTTTGCTGATAAGGACACAGGGTTAAATGACTTGCTAAGGGTCATCCTTGGCCCTTGGACCACCCTAGCTAGGTATAAATGGGTGCAGGAGATAGAGTACTGGGCTTGGAATCAGGAAGAATCATATTCTTGAATTCCGATCCAATCTTAGACACTTGCTAAGTGTATGATGTTGGATAAGTCATTTAACTCTATCTGTTTCAGTTTCTTCATCTTTAAAATGAACTGGAGAAGGACATTTTCTCCAGTATCTGCCAAGAAAATCCCCAATGGGATCACAAAGAGTTGGATACAACCAAAAATGACTGGACAACAATACCCAGATATGAGCAGTTTACTCTGATGAGAAAATAATGGAAAGCAGGGGGTTTGAGATTTTACAGACTTGAGTTCCAGTCTAGTTTTTTGTCTTTAAACCTTATGAAACTTTGGGCAAGTTAAGTAATTTCTTTTCACCCTCAATTTGCTTACTTGTCAAATGAGGGGAATTGAATTCTGTGATATCTATAGTTTCCTTTACCTCTAAATTAAAAATTTAAAAACAGCCTCTTAATAGATGGGTAAGGTACTTAATTTTTTTAAGACTCAGTTTCCTCTTCTATAAAATTAGGCCTGGGGCCAGGTGATAGACCAAATTAAGGTATCATTCTGCTCTGACAATCAGTGATTAACTAAAGTAGCTATGCATATTGAAGCTATTCATATTAAAAAATGATGGACTATAATTTATCCACTTAAATGCATATTAAAAAACACACATTAAAAACTAGGATACTAAATACATCACAATTACTCTCATTTTTCACCTTATATAATTATCACAGAGTATATTTTCATTGTAATTAACTGATTTTGGTAAAATTGTAATGAATCATTCAGGTAGACTAGCATGAAACTTAATTTGCTCTGATCTGCCTGAAACTTAGGGATACAAAACCTGTGCATACTGATTGGAAGAATCATAAATTTTACCATGTGCATTTATTTTGAACATGAAATGCTTTGACAAATTTGCTTGCTAAATCATTTTACCTGTTGGATTTGGATTGTGCATTCTTTTGTACCCCCTAAACCCGTGTTTAGGGCATAGGGGACTAGGCAAGATAGCGGTTAGAATACTAGGTCTGGAGTCAGGAAGACTTGAGGCACTACTGGACAAATCACTTGACCCCTGTTTGTCTCAATTTCTTCAATTGTAAAATAGAGATAATAGCACCTACCATGAAGGATTGTTGTAAAGATCAAATGAGATGATATGCAAGGTATGAATCTGTAAAGCTAATATTAGCAAAGTGCCTGGCTTTAAGAAGTATATACATACTTATATGTATATATATGTATATATGAAGTATATACATAGTTCTTCCTTTCTCCATTACATGTCTTCCTGGTTTATTTCTGAAGATGGGATATTCCAAATGAGGGGTAGAGATTGGGTCTGTAATTTCATTAGTGTAGTTCCCTTCAACAGGAAAATTCCTCTCTCAATATAAATCAGTCTCTTTTCTATAATTTAGAGTGTTGCACTGAGGCAAAGTGATTTGCAGCTTGGTGTCCCACTGGACAGAGTGCCAGGCTTGGAGTCAGGAACACCTCAATACAAATCTAGCCTCAGATACATATTAGCTATGTGACACTGGGAAAGTAATTTAATATTTGTTTGTCTCAGTTTCCTCATCTGTAAAATGAGCTGCAGAAGGAAATGGAAAATCACTCTTCATGATCTCATTGCCAAGAAAACCCCAAATGGGGTCATGAAAAATTAGGCAGAACTGAAACAACTGAAAACAATATGACAGGACTCGAACTCTTCCTGGCTTTGAGACCAGCTGTCTGTTAAATGCTAATTCTGCTTTTGTAGTCTAAATTGGTCTTGATCTATTTTCCAAATCCCTGAAATTGCCCATTAAATCTCTACAGAAGAATGAGTTCAGAAATGGAGAATTTCTTGATACACTATTTTGTAATGATTGTTGAGTTAACTGAAAAACAATTATTTTTTTATCCAAATTCTCACCTTGAAGACCAAATTTCAGTCCAATGCATTTCCCCCCCTGATTTCACTAGAACAGCAAATTCATGGGTGAAGAAACTCCTTTGATCTATATAGCCTGACATCTTCTCTGTGACTTAAGAGTCTTAGAGTACTGCCCAGGGCATTGAGAGACTTTTCTGGGGCCACATGGTCAATATGTGACTCAGGCAGGTCTTCCTGGCCAAAAGGCCAGAGCTCTGTCTGCCCTTGCATGTACTTCTCTGATTAGTTACAAAAATCCTTCACAGTGAAGCCATTCCAATGACTTGACTTTACCACTGATCTGATTTGTGTCTATGGCTTGCCTTCATTTTGATGGCAATGTTATAGATATTTGGAGAGTGTGACAGCAGCAAGAGCTATAACATTTTTATCATGTTGTTTTACTGAAAATACAGTAGAATCTTTTCTTAAATGAATTTGTGAAAGAGAAAAGAAGATTTAAGAGGAAAAAAAAATGATGAATTGGGGAAAATATTGGTCCCTTTAGTGGCCATACATATGTTCCTTTGTATAGGTTTGACTGTTGGTATGGCAACTGAACATGGCCCTATACTCCTTTCCATAGCAGCATATTTTTTGCAACTAGTACTATTTTCTGATTTAGACCCTCTTTTTTTTTTTTTCCTCTCTATTTCCCCAACAATAGCAAGATTTTGACTGCCTAATGGAAAGACTTCCAATGTAAGTGGAAGAAAATAGAAATTGTAGTGAGGTAGAAGTGGCCTGTTTAAGGACAGGGAAATAAGAGAGGCAGGGCAAAATGGTGACTTCTTGGCAGATGACTTCTTTCTGCCATTGAGTCTATAACTCTATTCCTTTTTTTTCTGGTTAATTATATTGATCAATCTTAAATAAACAATTAAACAGATCCTCAGTAGAAACTTGGGCAGCTACAAGGTTGGATTTTTTTTTTGTTAAAGTTTTTTATTTCCAAAACATATGCATGGATAATTTTTCAACATTGACCCTTGCAAAATCTTTATAATTTTATTCATTAGGGATGAGCTCTATGGAACTAGACACAACTGAAGATTCCTGCTAGGTATAGGATACTGAATGATAAAGGCCCCTACTGTAGGAAATGTCTTCTGAGTCCAAGCCCAGGTCTCATTAAAGATGGAGCAGAGTCTTAGCTTTAGAGAAAATAAATTACATCTTCTCTAGCTAGAACTCTTGGATTTGGAGTAGCCTATGACCTCCTGAGGTTGCCTGGTTCTAGGAGAACTGGCTATATGCACACCTCTACTTAGATATTTTCCTTGTTTTTTCCTTAGCTACTGAGCAATGTTTAAATTTCTTAGCTTTGCTTCAAAGACCATCCACACTCTGGTGCTATTCTATCTTTGTAGCCATCTGATATCCCAAAACATCATCAAATTGGGCTGTTTTATCTCTTGAACATTGCTTGTATTTTATACGTAAGATGACTTCCTCCCCCTTTAACTTATTTAATTCCTAATTATCTTCAAAATAATATCATGTGTTTTTTTTTGTATCATATTATTGACATATATGTTGTATACCTCTCCTACAAATAGATTGTACACTCCATAAAGGCAAAGATCATTGTTTTTTTTTAACTTTGTGTCTTCTTTAGAATTTCCCAGTGTCTTTTGTACACAGTAAGACCTAAGTAAATATTTATTGAATTGAATTGATGTCACAGGGGTAGTTAGGTGATTTCCTACCTTTCATTTATTTATTTTAGGTTCCTTTTTTTCTTCTTCTACTATTTTCACTTTATCCTTTACAATCTGGAGATTTTCTTTGGTTGAGAAAATAGGGAGAAGAAAGTGGCTATGGTAGTACACATATAAAACCAGCTACTGAGTATTCTGAATTATGGTGGATTAGGACACTTAGTTTGGCATTAATATGGAGTTGAAAGGTCATCAGTTTGCTTACTGAGGTCTGAATTGGATTGGGTAAGAAAATAAAGTAGGCTAAATAAATAAATAAAACTAAGTGACCCAGTAGAAAGAGCACCATGTTTGTAATTAGGAAGACTCATTTTCATGAATTCAAATCCAACTCCAGACACTTACTAAGTGTGTGGGGAAGTCACTTAACCCTGTTTATCTCAGTTTCCTGATCTGTAAAATGAGCTGGAAAAGGCAATGGTGACTTTATCTTTGTCAAGAAAACCCCTAATTGGGTCACAGAGAGTCAGACATGATTGAAATGACTGAACAACAACATCCCCAATTATAATGAATCTGGACCATAAATGCCTCTTGCATTTCCAATGTAGGTGAGATAATTTTAAAATAACAACATCATCATCATTAACAAGGACAACAGGAGTTTGTCTTCTCTCCACTGTTCATTTTTATCATCCAGTTCATCCAAAACAATAGTCTGAGAAAAAATAATGACCAAATTCAGGAAGTTTGGACCAGTAAAATAAAATCTTTTAGTTTCTGTCTTATAATGTACCAGAAGAGTAATACCCAATGATAAAGTGAACCTTATTTTCCTATGGATCAGATTTTTGATTATTAAAAAGAACTTTCATATTTAGTAGAAAATGTGTTGAGACGAATGCACACTAGTGTGAAAGAAATATTTCCCATCACAGAGATAACAATAATATTTGATATTGATAGAAAACTTTAAGGTCTAGAAAATACTTTAGTTATCATTTCATTTGATCCTCACTACCATTCCATGTGCCAAATATTATTTAAAAAACTATTATATTCCAGGCTTTGTGATAGGCCCTGGTAAAACAAAGAAAAATAAAAATAGTCCTTGCTTTCTGGCAGCTCACAGTTTAATGAGGGAGACCATATGAACGTGGCTACATACAAATAAGCCATATACAGGTTAAGTTGAAGATAATTATCTGCCCCTTAAGGGTGATCAGGAAAGGCTTTTTGTAGAAGGCAAAATTTGCACAAAGTTCAGTAACAACTATGAACATTCACAAAAGTCTATTTAGGAGGAAAATCTTGTAGTCTTGGTGAGTGATGTATTCAGGGTAGCAATTCCTAGTTAGCAAATGATGAGATTGAGGAGAGCAATTGGCACCAAATATTGGGATTGGTCATGTGAAGGATTCACAATCACCATTCTCTTTGCCAAAAGGTAGATTTATTTATGAGAAGACATTACATACAAATTGAAGAGATACAAAAGACATCAGGAATAGTAAATATGAAATAGAATTGAGAGAGCATATAGTTAGACACCAAAGTGATTTTAACAAATTAATAATGGAAAAGTTCCCTAGTGGAACTCAATTAACCAGAAGAAAGTATATACTCCAGGAAGTGGGAGTATGCCCTTAACTTGCAGGCTAATTTATAGAGGAGTTTAATACCCTAAAAGACTTAGTTAGCTATAAGAAGAAGAAAGACACCATGAGGTATTGGAGAGGGGTGAGGAGAAAAATACCCAGAGGCAGTTTGCAGTTGTGGGATATAACCCAAAAGGGATTCAGCAAAGATGGCATGAGCCATGGACAGATTTATAGGGGAAATTTAATCTTAGGGGTTTGACATAACTTGGACACAGCAAGATGGGGCTACCACTTCCACAGAGAATGGGACTAAGGTTGAATTGATTCCCATAAATATCCTTTACTGCAGGCCTCAGGGAGTAATTTTATCAGTACTTTAGGCTCTCTCTGCTAACCCCACCTAGTTACTTAGGACCTTATTAGTGAGTGTGGAACAGCAAGAAGTACAGAAAATCAGAAGACAAAGATGGGGAAGGGGAGTTTTTCAGTGATGGGGGAACTACTATAGCTATTATTCTTTTTATATTACTTGATTCCTGTCCAGTTCCCTTTCCACTACATCTTGGGGTCTGAGGAAGAAAAGTATATTGTATAATACTTAAATATACAGTTAAGACACAGAGAATTCAACCTTTGGTTTCACAGAATTGATGTACTCTGTTTGAGATTTTGATTAATGGGCTGTTCCTTGAAAAAGAGCTTAAAGTGCCCTCCAGCTCACTCAATTCCAATAATTTAAAAATATGTACATGTGAATGTACATAAAAGACATATATTTTACCAAATTTGTATTAAATGCTAGCCCTTTTTTTTTCTTCCTGTTTTCTCATCTTTTCTGATTGCTGCAGTGTTTGTATGCAAATAGACATGATTGTGATGCCCAAATACTATAGTGGAACTGAATTAATTGGTCAGGAGGAGTAGACTGATTACAAAATAGAGTTTATTTAAACATAAATACCTTAGCAATCAGTAATAGTGGGAAAGAACCAGAGACTTGGCAAGTAGGAATTTATGGAAATACTTGGTGGTAGGCAGATTGAGGTAGGGAGCAGCCATACTAATGAACTGCAGATTTTCACATTTTGATGTTGTTTGTTGCTGGGAGACCAGAATAAGGTCTGGGTAACAAATAGCATTATAGAACTCATCTGCAGGGCAGCTGGCCTTGCTGGGGTTTCAAGGCTTGATACCATTATGGATACTTGTTTGTATTCATTCAGTACTTGGATTTCAAGAGGTTGTTCAAACCAGTTGAACAGCATTAGATTTGTGCCTCTTACAATGAAAAACAAAAGAAAACAAAACCCCAAACATCAGGGCAAAGTTATATTCAATTAAATGATGTAACAGATATTTGATACCATTTTCCCTCTGTTTTTTATTTCAGATAGCTATTAAAGCACTTAACCTCTCAAATATACTTCATATGACCAATTCAGTCAAGGTTGGTTACAGTATTTTCATGTATAATGTGACCCTATCTATCTCTATATAGATGAAGTTCAGTCTTTGAGCGCTTCTTCTATGTTTTGAGGTTTCTCTGAATTTCTAATAATTATTATGATTACATTTATATGGGGCAGTGAACTGGCATAATGGATAGAGTACAAGAAGACTCCTCTTCTTGATGAGGGATAGATATGGGGTACCTAAATAAATGAAAGTAGGGTTTAGTTGAGGTCTAGTGGCAGGTTTGGGGTACAGGGAGTCAAATAGAACTCCCCTGCAACCCCTTTGGATTTGGCGCAAGGATCCAGTGTTAAATGAGGTCTAGTGGTGGCACGAGTCCCCAATTAAAGCATTTATTGGCCGGAAAATCTGGATTGATAAAAGAGGTTTATTATGGGGTTTGGAGGAATAGTTAGGGAAATAGGTGAAGGTAGAGATAAGAAGGACACCGGACAAAGGGTCCAGTGGACAGAAAGTCCTGACATGCCAGGAGTAAGATTGGCATGTTTGGAAACTCTGGAAAGAGAGGGTCCCAGCATGGCCCTTTTATAATGGGAGATTTCCTAAAGGGGCCTGTGGGTGTAGCCCCAAAGTTGACTCAGATCCAGGTGGGGGTGGGACAGGTCCAGATTTTCTATTGGAATTCAAAGGGACCAGGATTTGTGAATCAAAAGATAATTACATTAACTAGGAGGGGTTGGGAATCAGAAAGAAAGGAATCTTAAAGGGACCACACCCGCATCATTCTGAGTTCAAATCTAGTTTCAGACACTAGCTAGGTGACCCTAAGCATGTCACTTCACCCTGTTTGCCTCAGTTTCCTCATATGTAAAATGAGTGGGAGTAGGCAATAGCAAACCACGCCAGTATTTGTACCAAGAAAACCCCAAACTGGGTCATAGAGAGTTGGACATACTGAAAAATGACTGAACAACAATGAAATATATTTATATTGTACATTATGGTTTACAAAATACTTTATAGATGTTCTTTCATTTGGAAGGTATGTGCTCATATTATCATCGTTTTGTAGATGAGCAAACTGAGGCAAATAGAGATTAAATGACTTGCCCATTGTCACATAGGTTGTCAATAGTATCCAATTGAGTTCTGTTCTTCCTGACTCCAAATCTACATTCTGTGACATCACTTCATTGTGATAACTTAATAGATTTCTTCTGGAACTTTACTAATGTGCTAGAGTTTGGGGGTATTAGCATATTTATGGAGATGTGGAGTTTGTAGAGCTTTTTTTGGAGGCAGGAAGGTTTGAGTTTCCATCTCTAATATATATTAGCTCTGAAACTCTGGAAGGGCAAGTTGGCTAGCCTCTTTACCATCTGAAATGAGTCACTACTCTGTATCACTGGAGACAATTTCCCCATTGGGGAGTTTCCTATGCTGAGAAAATGTTCCTTACTTATCTGTGTTAACTTGAAGAAGACACTCAACCCTTTGGGCCTCAATTTCTTTATCTGAATTAAGGGGAATGGATTAATTTCCAGAATTCCTTCTAGTCATCAATCCTATGATCCCATTAATTTATGTTGCTAAGCAGGAATTTGTAAAGCTGAGCATGGCAGGAAGAATGAAATAGTATGTGTTAATTTTGCAGTTGTCATTAGTTTTTGGATTATTTTTACTACTATTGGTATGGATAATTGAAAATTGTGTGTCATTAATAATTTTAACCCCTTTCTTCTGAAAGGCCCAAGAGCTTAGAGAATTTCAAAGTAAAAGCATCGATTTTTAAAAATTCCAAACATTTCATGAACTTCTTACATGGTATTTCACATCTTTTGACTTGACATGAACTTCACACCTGGATGCCGATATAATGAGAACAAGGTGCTAAAGCCCAGGTCTCAGAGTCAGATCTCCAGTGTTTTTCTTTCACTCTTGTTTCCTCTTGCTTTAGTTCCAACTGTGGCCTTAGGCAAGTCAGTTTAAATTCTCTGTGCATTTAGTTTTAAATGACCCAAAGCTGTAGGGATTCCATGACTTCCCTTATTAGGCTATTCTACAGTCTAGTGGATTTCATTATTAGAAAGTAATTTTATTCCCTAAAGAATCTTGAAGATCATATTACATTGGGAGAACATTGTTTCAGCTGCTGCTTCACAGCTGAGATGAAAATAAAAGAACAATTTTGAATGATAGAGCATGTGTGTGTGTGTGTGTGTGTGTGTGTGTGTATGTGTGTGTTTTGGTTCCATGCTTCTGAAAATAAATTATTTTCCTTTTGCAATTTTGACTTTACTTGAATAAAGAATTTTGCCATACAAAAGAGTAAAAAAATTAATTATTTCATGTTTACTTTGATTAGAAATCTGGTTTTACAATAAACTATAAATTCACACATTTGCTTAATAGAAGAAGAGAAAGAAGATGATATTCTTAGCACAAATTAGGAAGTTAATCTATTGTTTGAATTTTTTGGTTGGATTTTAAATTATCGTAAATTTAAGGAGATTAGTATATGAGAATCTTGACAAGGTATTACTAGTTATTATTTTACCTAATGTATCAATATTATGATTTTTTAAAAAAGAGTTAAGACTTTCTTTTCTGCCCTGTGCCTAATTTATGTGCAAACATAGATCTGAACATAGGAGTCTTGAGTGAATTTTGTGAAATGATCTGTCCTTTCAATATCTAAAACCAAAAGTAGTGCTACCTATAACTCTTCTATTTTTTTTTTTGTCTTTCCCAACTATCTCACTAAAAGTAGTAGGATCATTTTTTTTTTTATTAAAGCTTTTTGTTTTCAAAAGATATATATGGATAATTTTTCAACATTGACCCTTGTAAAACCTTGCATTCTAAATTTTCCTCTCCTTACTCCTACTCCCTCCCCTAGATGGCAGGTAATCCAATATATGTTAAACATGTTAAAATATATGTTAAATCCAATATATGTATACATATTTATACAATTATCTTGCTGCACAAGAAAAATAAATAAAAAAGGAAAAAACGAGAAAGAAAATGAAATGTAAGCAAACAACAACAAAAAGAGTAAAAATGCTGTGTTGTGATCCACACTCTGTTCCCACAGTCTTCATCACAAGATCATTGGAACTGGTTTCAGTAGTCTCATTGTTGGAAAGAGTCGTATCCATCAGAAGTGATGATCATATAGTCTTGTTGTTACCGTGTATAATGATCTCCTGGTTCTCCTCATTTCACTTCGCATCAGTTCATGTAAGTCTCTCCAGGCAGGATCTTGTTTTAAAAGAATTGGTATTTTTTCTACATAATTTCTCATAAGAGTGACCAGAAAATGATTGAGTAAAAATGTGATGAGCTGAGATATTATGGTATGTTCAATGTCCTATGGCATTCTACAAGACCAGGGACATGGCTTCATGAAGGTGTGAGAGCCAGCTCTAGGGAGGAAATATCAAATAAGTAACTAGAACTAACATTTATATGAATGAAGGAAGAATTTATTTTCCACTTACTGTGTGTAAAGTACTGTGCTAAGTGCTGGTAATAGTAATAGAAAAGCAAAACATTTTCTGCTCTCAAGGAATTCACATTCAATTGAAGGAGACAACACATATAGAAGGTTTCATCTGTGAAAGTTAAATGGGAAATGTCCCATGGTTCTTAGGGTCTATTGACATTTTACTTTAGTGTCATTTCCATTTATAAAATCATTAGTTTTTAATGCTGTGCTATTTGACAGTGCCAAGGACTATGATGATGAGAACATTCTTTTCTGGGTCTTCAGTACATTTGGCTGAGCACCTGTGGAAGCAGTTGCCAGACTATATCTCCATAAGACTAGCTTTCCAGGATAATGACTACAGACTTTGGGTTGAAAGCATTGCTATCTTCAAGGCTCTTGAGTTTAGAGTCCTGGGCTGTCTTCATCAGTGTGTAAAGGAAGACTGTGGTCAGGGTGGCAGTGATAATTTGGTTTAAAAAATAATTATTTCATGTTTACTTTGATTAGAAATCTGGTTTTACAGTTAAATCATAAATTCACACATTTGCTTAATAGAAGAAGAGAAAGATGATGTTCTTAGCACAAATTAGGAAGTTAATCTATTATTTTGAATTTTTTGGTTGGATTTTAAATTATCCTAAATTTAAGGAGATTAGTATATGAGAATCTTGACAAGGTATTACTAGTTATTATTTTACCTAATGTATCAATATTATGATTTTTTAAAAAAGAGTTAAGATTTTCTCTTCTGCCCTGTGCCTAATTTATGTGCAAACATAGATCTGAACATGGGAGTCTTGAGTGAATTTTGTGAAATGATCTGTCCTTTCAATATCTAAAACCAAAAGTAGTGCTACCTATAACTCTTCTGTTTTTTTTTTTTTTTTTTTTTTTTTTGTCTTTCTCAACTATCTCAATAAAAGCATCTCCCTTGATGCTTTGTTACTTTAGGTAGGCTGACTTGATACCCCAGGGAATCACAGTGCATTGATACTTAGTGGGCATGGTTCACCCCTTTTTCACAAGCAGCACTTCCCTGGGGATGCCTGTGAGTGCTAGATTGGAATGATGACCTGTGGTCTGAGGGATATTGCCACTGCTAAGGATATTGATGGCAGAATGAGCCAGGCAGGTCACTTAACCTCTATGTGCCTCAGTTCTTCAACTATAAAATGGAAATAATAGCAACTACCTCCCAAGTTTGTTCTGAGTCTCAAATAAATAACATTTATAAAGTGTTTAAGTGAGTGGCACTTTGTTGGTGATTAAAGAATGCTTATTTTCTTCCTTCTTTCTTTTCTTTCCACCTTTCTTCTTACCTTCTGTCAGTTGATAAGCATTTGTTGCCAGTACAGATGAGGGTGGACCCCTTTAAGGTTTGTCGATCCTTTTACATGTACTATCACATTTGATCTTTACCTATGAGGTGGATGTTATTGTTATTCCTATTTTTATAGATATGAACTAACCCAGGGTCATATAGCAAATTAAGTGTCTGAGGCAGGATTTGAACCTATGTCATTTTAACTCCAACTCTAGCACTCTACTATACCCGAGGTATCAAATTTAAGGACCAATGGCTGAATATGCCCCATGATACTTTTGGGTGTGACCCAAAATGTGATTTAAATTTATTTGGGAAAAATTTAAGAAAATAAAATATAATAAATGATAAAATAGTGAATATAATAGAATATAGAATAATATAATAAACAAAAATAGATAAATAAGTACAGTAAAACATATGTAATACTGGCACTCTGGTCCCCATTGCCATAGGAGATATGATCTTTTTCCTTTTGTTTCCTTAACAACTCATTCTGGGGAGGAAAAGAGCATTTAAGCCTAACTTTGCTTGGTTCCTATAGAGTCTAGTCCCAGTTCCAAGTTCTTCCTTCCCCCTACCTCCAGCTTGAGACTTAGGTATCCTGATTTCTTAGGACTCCATGCCAGGTTGGCTAGTATTACATTTTTTCTGTAATCCTGATTCCAAGGCAGTCTTGGAGATTACCTGTTTATCCTTTGTTCTGGAAGAGGACCATGAGATCAGGGAGGTGATGCCATGATATGCAAGTGAATTGGATTTAAGTGGGTGAAGGCTGGGCAAGGTCACCTGCATCACTCCAGAGCCATCTGGGTCCAGTGACATGATATAGATCAGGATGACTGGAGATAGCCCTGGATGCAATGGGAGACCTTGGTCTTTTTAATTTAAGGTCTTCAGCAGGTCTTAGTTTGACTGAGGTCATACCCATTTGGTGATTAAGGCTAAGTAGCAATAGAGGCAAAGAATCTTCTCTTTCACCTAGTTCCCCCTTAAAAAAATATCTAGATGAATGAATGAATTGATGAATGAATAAATGAATGAATATAAGAGGGGAAGATCATCTGGGTTTCTGGCTAAAGCAGAAATGACTGCTATTTGCATTCATTTTGAGTCAGTTAAAGATAAAAAGGAGGAAGGAGAAAGAAGAGGAGAAAAGTAAAACAGGAAAAAATAGGAAATGAAGAGAGAAAAAAGAATAGAGGGGACATGAAAGAGAAGGAGATGGAGACATACAGACATAGAAATCAATCATGCATCATAACTTGATAGCAAAACTTGCATATAGTTAACAGATGGATAAGTTTGAGTAATGAATCCAGGATGCAAACTTCTGGTCATAGAATGAATTTGGGAAAAAGCTCAAATTTGTGTCTGCCCTAGAGGGAATAGACAAGTTGCATGAGTGGAGCAAGCAGTTTGGTTGGGGCTAATGCAAGTTTTGGAAGTGTAATGATTTTTTAAAAAAAAGCTTTTTGTATATACAAGTGAAAAATCAATTAATGACTATATGCATATGGTTGCTGGCATCGAGTGCACTGAACCAGAAGCTGAGACTATTTCTCAAGATGCAGCACTGTGTTTCTCCAGATGCTAATTGATTTATTTCCTGAAATAAGGAACACAAGATTATGTGTAATTTTCTCAAGTGTCAAATCATGTGATTGTAATGAATCTTAGGCTTTTGTTTCACTGGCTATGCCTGATGCACCCACATACTTCTCTCTGTATTTAGCACCAGAGGATTTCCATATATAGTCACTGCCACCTAGAAGCTACACATAGACTTTATATTAGCTTCCTCCCTGCCACTGCCAAGTTCTTCCATGTAAAGTTATCTCTGTGTTGGCGTACTTGTGATTTGCACACATTCACATACACACATACATCTAACTAGGAATTAAATATAGCTTATTTGTAGATAACTTTAAAGCTCTTGTAAAAAAAGGGGAGAGACATGATTGATACATGGTTAGGAATACAGCCTTATAAGGTTGTGCACTTGGTTGGCAGTGAGGACTCTTTCTACCAGACAAATATCTCGCTCAGCTTTACATGATTGTTTTAGTAAGGAGACATTCTTAACTTGGCTATAGGAAAACCCTGAAGCAAACTTTGTCTTTGGTTCCTTTCCATTTCCTTCTTTTGTGCTTCTGCCATTTTGTTGCCTCATGACAACAGTGCTATGAATCATTCCCTCTTTCTCTCAACAGTTCCTCTCCCTCTCCCCAAAATTCTATTCGTTAATAGGGAGATGATAACTAGATTTAGATGACGGTATTAATGGACAATAATAGTTGACGTTATCTAGCCTGCTTGTAGATAGTTTAAAATCATGGAAAATTCTCCCTTCTGATGCCTTTTCCATGTGGAGAAAGCTGGGAATTCTGCTCCTGGGAGAGTTATAATGATGCAGATGGGAGTGCTTAGAAGAGACTTAGGAGAACATGTAGAAGTTTCTAATTGATTTTGGTTAGTCAACCAATTGGTGAATAAGAGGCTCTTTGATTGGCTGCAACAGTATTAAAAAAGTTATTAGACTACCTCCATCTCCTTCTCTTGGTGAATCTCTACTCTTAGTTTGACTCCTTAATTGAATACTTCTACTAAGAGACAATGCCATGAGGGGAGAAAGTGTTGTGACCTATATCTCTCTCACGGTGACATATTACCCATAAAAATGTGCCTCTGTCCTGTTTCATGACATTTGTTCTTTTATTTTATCAAGGGATTGGATACTTTTCAGTTCTAAAAGGTCAGGAAAGTGAACTGTCCAAATATCTAGGTGTCTTAGGATCTGTATGTCCAGGGAAATCCATGCTAGATTTGGCGGTTAACCTACTATTTGTTCCTCGAGGAGCCAAGCAGATTCTTCAGGACATATTTTGATGAAGATATGTTTCAAAGTAAATTGTCTTTTTATAAAAGCCAATTCATGTTAAGTGGTTAAATACAACTGGGTATGTTAGTCATAGCAATAGCCAGATAAACCATTTGGGACTTGAACCAATGGTATTAAAGAAGAACATCCCAAGCTCCTTAGGGGAACCCTAAAAACCCTGAGGGGTCATATATCGGGCTTTACTGTAGGATACTGAGACTTAGAAAGACATACTTATAGTGACCCAACATAATGCCAACTAAAAGGAGATACCAATGGTGAAAATTTCAGGCCCGCTGAAAAATCTGATAAGGGAGATGAGTGTTGAGTCATGTAGACTTTCCTTACTTTTCCTTTGAAATCACAATTTAGAAGTAGCTTCCTATTCTGCCTACTTATGAGACCAGCCCCTATAGAAAGAATTCAGAGAATACTAATACATATTATTATGACCAGTCCAATATACAAACTGGTTGTGATACAAAAAAACAGGGACAGCTAGATGGCTTAGTGGTTAGAGTGCCAAATCTGGATTCAGAAAGATTCCTCTCCCTGAGTTCAAATTGGACCTCAAATATTTATTTATCCCTGTTTGCCTTAGTCTTCTTCTGGTAAAAATGAGCTAGAGAAAGGAATGGCAAACAGTATTTTTTATTATTGTATCTTTTTATTTACAAAAACATATTCATGAGTAATTTTTTCAACATTGACCTTTGCAAAACCTTCTGTTTCAACTTTTCCCTTCCTTTCCTCCACCCCCTCCCCAAGATGGCTGTTAGTCCAATACATATTAAAAATGCTAAATTATATGTTAAATCCAATAAATATATATATATACATATTTATACAGTGATCTTACTGCACAAGAAAAATCAGATCTAGAAAGAAAAAAAAAAAAAAAAAAACCTGAGAAGGAAAACAAAAATCCAAGCAAACAAAAACAAAAAGAGTGAAAATGCTATGTTATGGTCCACACTCAGTTCCCATAGTCCTCTCTCTGGATGTAGATGGCTGTCTTCATTACTGGACAATTGGAACTGGTTTGAACCAACTCATTGTTGAAGAGAGCCACGTCCATCAGAAGTGATCATCATATAGTCTTGTTGTTGCTGTTTATAATAATCTCCTGGTTCTGCTCATTTCACTTTGCATCAGTTCATGTAAGTCTCTCCAGGCCTCTTTGAAATCATCCTGTTGGTCATTTCTTACAGAACAATAATACTCCACAACATTCATATACCATAATTTATTCAGCCATTCTCCAATTGATGGGCATCCATTCAGTTTCCAATTTCTAGCCATTGTGAAAAGGGCTGCCACAAACATTGCAAACAATATTTTTGGCAAAGAAAACCCCCAAATAAAAAAAAAAACCCTCAAACCCAAATGGGAATCATGAAGAATCAGATACAAATGAACAACAATAGAAATGAAATATGTTTGCAAAGGGAATATCCTGGAAAACAATCTTGTTGCAAAATTAAAAAAAAAAACACAAAAATAAAATATTTGAATAGGAATAGTTTTATAATTTTATTTTGAAACATTATTCTTTGAGGAAAAACAGATTCAATTGGAGAAGGAAGAAGTTTTAGTTGAAGACTTCTGTTGGGTTCTCAAGGGAGCTTCAGAATAGTTTTAAAGGCATTAGAGGTTGACTACATTGTTTCTTTATAATGAGTATTTCTATTGTAAATCTTATGGTTTTCCTTTCCCTTAATATAGATATATTACTAGCACTACTCAGGGATATCAGCATTATATAATTTTTTCCTCTTCTCATCCCCTTACCCTCCCATTCTTATACACATTTTCCTTTACAAATGGAATAAAATAAAAAGAAAAGATAGGGAGAAAGATTTTCTTGAAGTAACTGGGAAAGGCTTGTGCACAAAAATCAAAGGAGGCATATATATATATATATATATATATGTATGAGAGATTGCCTGAAATAAAAATTATTGAACTGCCAGTGGCAAAAGACAGCATGAAAGTAGAACAATGCTCTAGGGAGAAAAATAAAAGTAATGAAGAAGAAATTTCATGAGAGTGTTCTGGTAAGTTGATCTCTGGGTAGAACTATCAGCCCAGGACCACTTGGTTGGTGTTCAGAACCTGGAAGGGGAGAGGTGGTTTGAACACAGGACAATATTTAACCATGAAAAGGTAAGTTGGATGGGGAGAAAACTACATTCATTGACTATTTCTATGTCAGCTCTTCATAACTTGGGGTCAGCTTGTAATGAGCTTTTTACAGGGAAAGCAATAAGAATTTCAGGTTATAGGACATATTACAGGATGTACAGGATACAGAATATATTATTTCCTAATATTATATCACATTTTTCTTCCTTATAAACTCTGTAGGTTCTGGTCTCACTTTAATGCCTGGCTTTTTGTTTCTTATTTGAAAATGAAATTTAATTTTTTCCCTTTAGAATCAAAATAACTTTGGCAATATCAACTAGTTGACCAACAGATTTTTAAAATGCTTATTTTGTTTCAGGCATGGTACTAGTTACTAAGGACAAAAATACAATGAATGAAAGAGTTTCTATTCTCAAAGAGCTTACATTCTAAGGGTTTTTATTACTACAGGATCACATAATAGGAAGTATTATATATGCTTAGAGTTAAGTGAAATGATTTTTAAATATCAGTGCCAAAAAGGGGTCTTGGGATGTTTTATAGAGATTTTAAGCAAATTTTCCTTTAGAAATTACTTGGAACTTAATATATTTAGTGATTCTAAAATAGGACATTTTCTTTACCAGGGATTTTTGCTGCCTTGGTTCATTGTATCCATATTGTCTGGTTCTGAAAATATAGCACCTTTTTTGGACAGTATGATCAGAGAAGATTTGCAAATTAGTATTATATTTCAATATTTAAATTCAAAAGAAGTAATGGTCTTTGTTTTTCTAAATTGTTAATAAATTACAAGAAAAAATCCAAATATATATCCTGGCATCTCAGAGATTCCTGGCTCCAGAAGGGACTATATCTCAGTATGTAGGCATAAATCTGGAATTAGGAGAGTTTTGAAGAAAAAGGAGTCCAGAGAGGTTAAGTAATTTGGCCAATGTCACACATATTGTAAATTTGAAGCCAGGTCCTCTTACTCCAGAGCTAATGTTTTACTATATTCTATTGCTTTTTCTAGTCAAGAGAAATGAAGAGAGATGTCTTCTTGGAATTCTTTGCATAGCTTGAGGGATCTCACAAACATTTGTATTTGTTTTTTCCTACCCATTTTCCTGTTAGCCATAATTCATTAGTTCCACTCTCTACCCCTATCCCAACTTTCCCAGTCATTAGAATATATATAGTAACATGGGGAACAATATAGAAAATACACAACAGCCATTTTCAGAAATCAGCAGTGCTTCCTTTTAAATACTGTAGAAACAGATTGAAAGGTCTGGTAGTCAACATCTATAATTCCAACTACCAGGTTATCTGAGGCTGATGGATCTCTTGCACTTAGGAGTTCAGCAGGATGTCTGAATCTAGCACGAACATGATGAAATCTAAGAGCAAAGTATTCACCAGGCTGCCTAAGAAAGAGGGGATTGGCCTAAGTCAGAAATAAAGCAAGTCAACGTTTCCATATTCATCAAAAATAGAATCATGGGAATGTCTGTTGCACTTCTAGCCTGGGGGGATCCAGTCTTAACAAAACAATTAACAACAGCAAGAATAACAAAAAGAATCAAATCAGATTGGGGGGGAGGGGTACTAATATATACAAAATATGAAATCTACTGTTGTTTTATAAAATCTTGGTGCTCCTTAGAGTGTGTAGCCTAGAAAAGAGGGGAAGGGGAAGAGAGGAGAAAAGGAAGGGGAGAAAAGGGAAGAGAGCAGAGAGGAAGGAAGGGGAGGGGAGGGGAAGAAGAAGGGAAAGAAAGAGGAACAGGAGTGGAGAAGAAGAGAGGAATGGGAGGGGTAGGGGAAAGGAGAAAAGGGGGAGAGGAAGGAGAGGAGGGGAAGTAGAGAAAGAGGGAAGGAAAAGGGAAAAGGAAATCAGGAATTGGAGAGGATGTGAGAGGTTATGACTTAGCTGTAATGGGTACCACTCCTAAATGCAAAATGGCTAGTCAGAATCACCTGAGCTAGACCTGGGAGCTATAATATCCTACCAAGAGGATATAAACTTGCAGGATACAAAGCAGGGGACAGTAACAGCCTTGGGACTTTAGACCTCAAGGTGATGGATGGCAGTGGAAGTCATAAAAGCTGAAAGCTGGAATAAAGGCAGCTGACACTGGTCTACCTTGGGACTCATTCAGCAGTCACCTACCCACCTCTTTTTATAGGGATTTCCTTTAGACTTTCCTATTTGATGTCATGAGATTTTAGGAGTGAGAATCATTCTGAATAGAGAGAAAGTTAAGAAACCACAACTACCAGAATGGTGAATAATAAATATTCCCTAATCTCCTTCCTTGAATAATCATTCATTTAATCCATAAACATTCATTAAGTGCATATTCTATGCCTGACACTGAGGAGACTAAGAAAAAAATGAAAATCATTGATCTCAGGGGGCTTAACGTTTTCTCTGTTTATTATTGTTTCGAACAAATCTTCTATGTTTAAATGCTTGATTGAAAGTATTGGCTTGCTGAGGACTCTCTATATAATTTAGGGAATGAGACATAGAATAATCAAGTTATTGAGATGCCCTCACAATTGAAACTAGGTTCAGAGCATAGGCAGCATCCTTGGAAGAAATTCATGTTGCATCTCCCTGAGTCTGTGCCTCAAGTTCAAGTCTGCCTCAAGTTCAGATATTTCTAGTTATTATTCTGGTTCATGAAAGGCTTATTAGTATTTAGGCATTGAGGCGGCCTGGCCACTGTAATTTGGTATATTTTTCCTTGCAATGGGGACCCTAGAAACTCTAATCTTTGAGTAAATACTGGTTATTTCTTTCACTGGGAGTTGGATAGGTACTTTTATATTCAGAAAAATATCTCACCCCAAAGCATCCAGAAATATGAGCACCTACTTGTCTGTGATACAGATGCATTATAGCTGCCATGCTTGAGAGGAATTCAAGGAATCTCTTTGAAGTAAATTATTCAATGTACTTTGAAGTAAAATTATATGAACTTGAATAGATAGGGAGATAGATGAAGCATTCATTAAGCATTTACTATGTGACAAGAATTGTGGTAAGTGCTAATAAGTAGAGAGACCTTTATACCTAAACCTATGGTTACAGTCCCAGACCATTGTAAAATATACTATGGGTGAACAGTAATTTTTTTCCCTAGAAAAATCATAAGCATTAAAAAATTTCAAGATATCTGAGTAAAGACTACTAAAATATATGTCATTCAACTAATCTGTGATTCACATTCAATGCCTTGCAGCCATCTTTTATTGCAGGTAGAATAAAGAGGGTGACATGACTTTTTAGTATGTAAATAAAAAAATAAGTAGTTTGTGTAGTGTGATTGTGATCAGGGCTGGTCTCATACAAAAACAAAACAAGACAAAAAACCAAAACCAAAACCAAAACAAAGCCCCCCTTTCCTGTTGATGCTTTTTGGGTTATGTTCTTCTAGCTACCTCCCCCAACTATATATCTCCCCTTAAAGTCATTTCAGAACTGATATATTGTCTACATTGCCTTATATGGTTAACTATTTGGATATATGAATACTGCTCTTCTCCATTAGACTTTGAATATAGTGGCAGTTTTCTTCTTTGTATATACTCCTTCCCTGACATAGTGTCTTGCTATATGTACTCAAATAGTTAATGAATAAATAACAGGTTTTCAAGTGTCGGTTGATTGATTCATGGTGGATTGTTCAGATGAGGTTGTAATGTGTCACTGGTGAGTCAGACAACTTATACTCTCATTAGCACTAGTTAATTCATTGGCTTTGCTAGGTCAAGTTTTAAAACCTCAGAGAATCAAGGTTGGCAACATGGCAAGTAATTTAATGGGGAGAAAGGGGAAAAGAAGAGAGAAAGATGGTGGTGAAAAAAATATAACCTGGAAGTTGGGAATAGTATGTGAGTATTAGGTAGGTTGGGGGTTGAGTCCAAGAAAGAGAGTATTTTTAAGGGAAAATAGCTCCCAGTAATGAGAGATTCCAAAGAAAAAGAGTCATTGAGAGGAGGAGAAATGGAGGATAAACCTTATAATGCTGCATAGGCATAGATTCTGATTTGATAAAAATAGGATTGATGAACTCCTGACAGAGCTAGTTGATTTAACTCACTTCCTAATATTCATACCAGGAAGATATTGTTAGTAAAATTAGTAAACTGTAAGTTTAAGGATAAGTTTCAAGCCTATTAAATAATCTCTAAAACCAACATAATATTACTATAGAATACTTTCCTGGAATGTTTCATGTGATTCCTTGTTTAACATTCATAACAACATGAAGCATAACAGTAAAATAACAGTAAGAACATGATCAATGAGCCCTCAGTTTGGTGCTGAATTAGATTGACAAAAAAAAAAAAGTATATTCATGTGTGTGTATGTAAATATGTATATATATATATATATATATATATATATGTATATTATATATATATACATATATATATATATATATATATATATATATATATACACACATACTTACAATGTTACATGGGGGAAATAGCACTGGACCTAGAATTAGAAAACTTGGGTCCAGGCCTTTGTCACTTCCTGTTTGTGAGATGGGTCAAGTCATTTCAGCCCTCTTGATTTCAATTTCCTCAATGGTTAAAAAAATGAATTGGATTAGATGATTCTAAGCTCTTAAATTCTAAGCTGGAGGGTTGTTGTGAGAAAGAACCTTAGAAACTTAAAACATCATATGATATGAGATGTGTAGATATGAGTGATTATACAATCCACTGGTGGTATGGAACACAACTTTGTTTTTTTTTTTTCTGTCTTTGCTGGATCAGTCACCCAAACCTAAATTCATAATGGCAGATCTGGAGATTTTCCCCTGGGTCAGGAAGGGATGGCTGGACATGGCTACAATGCTGTAATAACTCATTACTCTTAAGATACTAGGGATAACCCTTGAATGTATATGCTTATACATGTTTATGCTCATGACTAGTTGGTGAATTTTTGTGAGCATTCTTCCCATTTTAACCAGTCACAATAACACCATTAATGCTTAGACATAAAACATTCATAAACAAGAAAGCAAAAGCAAAAATAAATATCACATTTAATTACTAAAAGGCAAAAGTGAGAGTAATGAAGATATAACAATCCAAAAATTAATCTGAGTCATACCTTCATAATAATGCACTTTTCTATAATAATGGGCACAGATTTGTAGAATCCTTACTGTAGTAGCACTTAATAAATGCTTAATATATCCTAGTCATTGTGCTAAGTAGTAGGGATACAAAGAAGGGCAAAAATAGACTCTGTCCTCAAGCTGTTTATACTCTAATGAGGGAAACAACATTTAAATAACCAGTGACATATAAAATATATACAGAAATGGTAATTTCAGAGCGGAAACATTGGCAACTATTGGGATCAGAAAAGGAGGGACTGAAGTTGAATCATAATGGGACCCAGGAAAGCTAAGAGGTAAGGATGAAGAGAGTATGGGAGACTGTCAGTGAAAAGATGCAGTGATGGACAGAATTTCCTGTGTGAAGAACAACAAATAGGGCGAGGTAACTGGGTTAGAGAAATCATAGAGCGGGATAAAGTGTAAGAAGATTGGCAATTTAGGAAGGCATTAATTTATTAAAAAAAAAAAAAAAAACCTTTAAATATGGGTACCATGAATACAGTGTCGAGCCTAAAGTCAGAAGGATCCAAGTTCAAATCTGACTTTAGATAGTTACCAGCTTTGTGTCCTTGAACAAGTCGTTTAATGTTTGCCTAAGTTAACAAATTTGTGTAAAATGGGAATAATAATAGCACCTACTTTGCAGAGTTGTTGTGGGAATCAAAATGAGATAATTTTTGTAAAGTGTTTTAGTATAGTGCCTGACCCATAGTAGGTACTATATAATGATGTTTGTTATTGTTATTATTATTTTTATATAGAGAACTTTTATATTTGATCCTAGAGATAATAAGGAACCACTGGAGTTTATTGACTATGTGAGGTGATTAATATCATCAGATCTCCAGTTTAGAAAAATCAGTTTGACAGCGCTTGAGTAGAAGATGCGCTTGAGTAAGGGAGAGTTTAGAGGTAGGGAGACCAATTAGAAGAATATTTTAATAGACCAGGAGAAAAGTAATGAGTATCTGAAGTAGGATGGTGGGTGTATACACTAAAAGGAGTCTTACAGGAGAGAAATTATAATGATAGAAACAAAAAGATATAGCAATGGATTAGATATGTGGAATGAGTGACTAGGGAGTCAAGAATGACACCATAGTTCTGATTGATTATGCCTAATTGATTATGGTGTGGGATGTGAGTATCCTTAATAATATAGAGAAATCTGAATAATGAAGCAGTTTTGGGGAAGAGAAAATGAGATCTGTTTTGGACATGTCAAAAAAGACTTGAAAAGGAGCAGTCAGATGTGGGAGGAGGTGAGAGCAGTGTCACTCTGGGAGGAAAGGAGGAGGTTATCAACAATGTCAAATGCTGAGGTCAAGAAAAATGATTGAGAAAGGGCTATTAGATTTGGTAATTCATAACACTGGTAACTTTGAAGGGAGTAATTTCATTTGAGTGGTGAGGATGTAAGACAGATTGCAGGAGGATTAGAAGAGAATGAGGAGAGAGGAAAGGAGGGCACACAGTATAGGTAGCTTTCTCAAGGAGTGTAAGTTAGTACAATAGCTAGCAGGAATTGTAGGAATATATGAGGGATTGTTAAAAGTCATTTTTGTAGATAGGGCAGGAACAAATAAATAGGGAGAGATTGAAGAAGAGAGAGAGTGGGAATAACAATGAAGCAATCTACTCTAGAAGAAAGGATGGGATGGGATCAAGGGGGTATGCAAAGGGTTGGCTTTGCAAGTAGAAGGAGGATATAGTGGAGAAAGATGCCTGAATCATATGAGATGAGGCAGGGGAAGAGAAAATGGCTCTATTGTTATTATTGTTATTATTATTATTAATTTTGCTCAATACAAGGTGAAATCCTCAAAGGAGAATGTGGGAGGCTTGAGAAGAAACTACTATTAAGAGTGGGATAGTGAATTGATGAGAGAGAAATGCTTCATTATGGGACCCAGCTAATATTTGATAACATAAATTTGTAGTGGACCAAGCTGGCAAAGTTGTCATTTTCTTCAGCATGTGAATGGAAATGGAGAAGACAGATGTCATGAGCAAT
The DNA here is from genome assembly GCF_902635505.1 of Sarcophilus harrisii. Lineage (NCBI taxonomy): Eukaryota > Metazoa > Chordata > Mammalia > Dasyuromorphia > Dasyuridae > Sarcophilus > Sarcophilus harrisii. The sequence goes on from NC_045428.1 coordinate 205,170,324, forward strand.
CTAGATTTTGGGTTTGGCAAGGAGTGAACAGCAATCGAACACTGGAAAAAAAGAATTCCAGTGAGAGGGGAGAGGACTGTGAAGGATTGAATTGGTTACCAAAGAATGGATCAAGGAAGGAGGAGAACATAGTCAATTTGAAGACAGTGACCTGGGAAATAACTAAAATATGGAGGGAACATAGTCTCTTGAAGACAAAGAACAGTTAGGTCTTATAAGACATAGAGAAAGATAGAATGATGAAAGATTATGATTAGATAAAGTTTGAAATTGATGAATATGGAAGTAGAACAATAGGAGAAATGGCAAGATCAAGAATTTAATCATTGCTGTCTATAGCTGAGATGGATCAAAGGACAAAATCATAGTAATTAAGCAGATAGAGGAATTGAGAAGTTAAGGTGTTTGAAGAAATCTGTGTGTGTGTGTTGTATTTGTCTTCCTCTTGTTCTCTAGTTCTTTACACGAGAAAGAAAGCCCATATGCCTATGACTTCTTGTGACTGTTGAGATAGCATCATGTTTCTTCAGTGAAAAGCAGTTCCTTTTAAAAATGAGATATGAAAAGCTGTTCAAGTCTATTCTCTGTAGGTTTTGAGTGATGTTCCCCTTTCAAGCCATAAAGGTCAATATAGGTTATCAACAGTGTCAAATGCTGATGTCTTCTCTCTCAGGCTATAAATGGTATAAGACATATCAACCTTTCTCCAGGCATCTCTTCACACAACATAAGACACTGCATTTCCCAGCACTGAAACTTTCCTCAGTGGATCATCTCCCCACTTCAATTGCAGAACTTAGCTCAGCTCTATTGCTTTGTCACTTCTTCTCAGCTTCTCTTCTCCTTATTCTCAGCTTCATTAGTTTAGAGATTCTATCTTTTATAAGAATCCTAACTCATCAGTTTATCTGATTCTTATCTGGTGACTTCTTAGCCTCAAATCAGGGTCTTCTCTTGTGTAGTGCTCCATTTCTAAGATTAAGGAAACTCAATATTCACATTTCTGGCACACGTGACACAAAGAATCAATATCCAATAGTCCCATAGTCCCAAAACAGTTCTTTGATTCAGAGTTTCCCAGGATAACCTTCCAAGTTCTAAAAAGAATTAAATGTAAATTGTCTGCTGGGAAACAAGGTACTACAACTATCTTTATAATCAATTAGTACTTTTACCTTTAAGGGGCATGTTTTTACTCTGGTCTATCCAGAACTCTGTATCTCAGAACGGTTATCTAAAAGTCAATTTCACTCTTTTTCTCATAACTGTTTGTATTCTTTTTAAAAAATGTCTTCTCATCATGTGTTTCAGTAAATAAAATGTTCACATTAGAAAGGGAAGGGATAGTAATATAAATTTATAATAGTTACCCTCTGTTGTGGACCAGCAAAGTTTAAATAGAAAAGAGATTCCATATAAAAAGTGAGGTCCTCCAAATTTTCCTGTTTGTATATGTTAGTCTTTTTATTTTGTCATGTTCCAGAATAGTCGTCTATAGTTATTCAAAAAACAATCTGCTTAACAATTCATTCAAGAAAAAAAAAACTATGTGGATTTTAAAAAATCTTATTTTAGATATTATAACATGCAGTTGGATGGTAGGTCCATTGAATTAATTTATTGATATGTCACCCAGGCAATAATAAAAGATAATAAGTTGGTCCCAGAATTGAAGAAAGAAGAAAGTAGGTTGAATTTTATTTGGGGAACTATGTAGTGATTCCAATGAATCTGAGTTATTTCTTGGTACAAATAATTATCTTTTGAAAACAAATGATTTTCTAGTAATCTTATAAAGTTTCAAACACTACAACATCACAATTGTCAAAGAATCCAAATTTTAGGTGACCAAAATGGCAATGGAGAGATGCATGGTAGTTATGTGTAGGTTGCAATCTATTTCCAGTGATGACCTAGAGACAAAAAAAACAGAACAAAACAAAAACAGAGATGTCCAAATCATGCAATAAGGGAAAGGGAGAGTAGATAGAAATCCCTATTTTCTATTTATTGTTATCCATGAAATGTTTTAGAAACAAACCAAACTAGAAGAAAGTCTCCAGCAAGTTAACTGGTTTTTCTGTAGATCTACAAGAGTAGCTAATAGATTTTTAACAATTTTAAGCTTCGAGAGCTTAAGCCTTTTGGGACATCCTGTTTATAAGTTATAGGTATGAAAAGCACAGTGTGAGGAGATGTTGAATGGGTTGTAATCTGTACCACCGAAGAGGATATTCACATCTGTGAAATCACAGATTCAGTCAAATATTGAAGAAAAAATAGTGTTATGATTATGTGAATTTATCATAAAATTTGAGTACAGTATTTTTGTAGCCAAGTTTTCAACATACTACACCAAGAATGCTTGTCACATTATCTCTGCCTCCCCCAAATAATTGACTGAAAATATTTGTGATCTCTACTGACAAAATTTTTTTAAAAACTGAAAAATCCAAATGACATATACTGGATTATGGCCAGTAATGAAGATAGGATTTAAAAGTAAGTTTGCATTTGAAAAACTTTTCTTAGCAAATTAATGTCTAGGTTATATTAAGACATATGCTGCTTAGTATTTACTGCTACTGAGTTAACAAGCTCCAATATGCTCTTCAAAAGTGCCTCCAGCTGATTAGATTTACTACCTAATTAACTGAGCAATTACTTATTTATGGAGCACCTACTGTGTGCAAGCCATTATCTTAGTGGCATATGTATAGAAATAGAAAACTTGCTCCATGGAACAGAAAAAGAATTTCTGGAAATCAGGACACCTGGGTCTATATCCCAACTTTGCCATTAGTTAATGTTATAATATTTTAGGCAAGTTACTTCATATTTTTAAGCCTCTGTTTCTTGATCTGTAAAATGAGTGGGATTGAATTAATGTCTATTAAAGTTTCTTCTAGCTTTATCATTCTATAATCAATGAACAAAGTCCCTATTCCTCCTGAACTTGAAATTTAGGTGTAGATTGAAAAAAATGTATACTTGTGACAAGATAACCAGAATAAAAAGCAGTTAGTAATATGAAAATGGATACCTTGATTTGCTCAAGCCCCCTAATTACTCAGGTACTCAGAAGAACTGTATGAAAACTACCTGTAAGCTGACATACCAACAATCCTTTGCAGTGACTGAGAATAAATCTAGTTGAATATGCAGAAAATCAGCAACTCTGAGGCCAATTAAGTTCATATCAGCTTTGAAGCAGACATGAATCATTTGGTGGTTTATGCACCTTCTAGAGACATCTTTATCTTCAAAGACTTTATGGGCTTTGGAGACAACCTTATATCAAAAGTTCTTCTAACTTCTGAATTTCTAACAACCACTGAGGAAAATATTACTTTTTTTTTTCTATTTTATGGTACATCTTCTCTCCCCTTCTTGTTTTCTTTCTATCAACAAACTTTCTGTAATCATGCTGAGGAAAGTTTTAATAACCAGCTCTCCAGGGGAAAAAAAAAATGTATCCAAGACGTTAAAATTTAGTCTTCATTATTAACATTTTCTTTCACTTTCATAATTCTAGACAATCAGGAGAATAATAAATCCTGTTTTGTGAGGTTTAATTTGAAACCTGATTTCTGAAGTGTAAATATTCACTCTGAAAATTTAGCAATTGGTTCTCTGGAGCTGGTTTGAACTGGTTCTAGTACATTCCCGTGTCTCTCCCTTTAGAATGTTGAGTTCTTGGAGAAAAAGAACTGTCTTACTTTTCTATTAGCACTTAGTATATAGATAGAGCTTTGGATATAATAAGTGTTTAATCAGTACTTTATTCATTCATTCACATTTATATTTCCTTGTTACATATGAGACTTATCCATGTCCTCCCATGAATCTTCCTTAGAAGATTTACCCAACATCCTCAAGGCCTTCTTTTAGAGCTTTTAATCCTAATAGATGCTAGTGCAACGCATGGGGTTTTGTTGTTATTGAGTAGTTTCAGTCATGTCTGACTGTGACTCCATTGGAAGTTTTCTTGCTGAAGGTATTAGAGGGGTTTGCTATTTTCTTCTCCAGCCCACTTTACAGATGTATATATTATTCTTTGCTTTCACTGCATGACTAGTCAACCTCTCAGTGAAATCATATATGTCCTTGATGCTGTGACATTTTAAAAGTTTAAGAGACATAATTTCTGGACAATTAATCATTTTATTAATAATATTGGCCCTCTTGAATGCCAAAAACCCATCATTGCAGTTGACTCACAGTTTATATATTCTTGCAAGACTGGGTATTCCTGAGAATGACAATCAATTCTGATTTCTGATCATAATACCTGTGGTATCTACATCAAAAGATTGTTGTGAGTTCAAAATGAGATAATGTACATAAAGTGCTTTGCAAGCTTTAAAATGAAATGTCAATATCAATTATTATTAATAAATATTGATGTGTATATGTGACAGTGAACACCATGTTGCTATTATAATAAGATTCTAAGACAGAAAAAGGATATGTTTCCAAGTTTCTTGGCAAGAACTTAATTTTGGATATAGCCCAAGAATTATATAGTATATTTCTCTACTTGTAAAGGCAAAGAGCCATTTGAAAAATATTTTTCTTTTGAATATAGTTGCAAAGTTTAGCAAATTTTCTTTTCCTGTAACTTTGATCAGTCAGTCAATTCAAATTTAAGCCCTTACTATGTGCCAGACACTGCTAAATGCTGGAAATACAAAGAAAGACCCCCCCCAAAAGCCCTACTTTCTTTCTTTATATGTATATCTTTTTATTTACAAGTTATATGCATGGGTAATTTTTCAGCATTGACAATTGCAAAACCTTTTGTTCCAATTTTTCCCCTCCTTCCCGTCCCCCTCTCCCAGATGGTAGGTTGACCAATACATGTTAAATATGTTAAAGTATAAGTTAAGTACAATATATGTATGCATGTCCATACAGTTATTTTGCTGTACAAAAAGAACCAGACTCCGAAAGAGTGTACAATTAGCCTGTGAAGGAAATCAAAAATGCAGGCAGACAAAAATAGAGGGATTGGGAATTCTATGTAGTGGTTCACATTCATTTCCCAGAGTTCTTTCGCTGGGTGTAACTGGTTCAATTCATTACTGCTCTATTGGTGTTGATTTGGTTCATCTCATTGCTGGACATCACCACGTCCATCAGAATTGATCATCATATAGTATTGTTGTTGAAGAACATAATGATCTCCTGGTCCTGCTCATTTCACTCAGCATCAGTTTAAGTAAGTCTCTCCAGGCCTTTCTGAAATCCTCCTGCTGGTCATTTTTTACAGAACAATAATATTCCATAACATTCATATACCACAATTTATTTAACCATTCTCCAATTGATGGGCATCCACTCAGTTTCCAGTTTCTGGTCACTACAAATAGGGCTGCCACAAACATTTTTGCACATACAGGTCCCTTTCCCTTCTTTAAAATCTCTTTGGGATATAAGCCCAGTAGTAACACTGCTGGGTCAAAGGGTATGCACAGTTTGTGCACAGTTATGCATAGGCATTTTTGAGGATAGTTCCAAATTGCTCTCCAGAATGTCTGGATATATTCACAATTCACAACTCCACCGACAATGTATCAATGTCCCAGTTTTCCCACATCCCCTCCAACATTGTGCATTATCTTTCCCTATCATTCTGGCCAATCTGACAGGTGTGTAGTGGTGTCTCAGAGCTGTCTTAATTTGAATTTCTCTGATTAATAATGACTTGGAGCATCAAAAAGCCCTACTTTTAAGGAGCTCACAATTTAAGTGGAGGAGGGAGCAAGCAAAGAACTATTTGCAAAGAAACATTTAGGTTAAATTGGGAGTAACTTCAAGGGGATTCAAGTAACTGATATTAAAGGGTAATGGGAAAGGCTTCTTGTGGAAGGTAGGATTTTTAACTGAGAATTCAAGGAAGCCTAGAGGTAGAGATGAAGAGGTAGCATGTTAAATAGGAAGCAGAAAGGTTTGAGTTCATGACTTAGTTTAGATATTTATAAGATCCTGGAAAAATTACTCTGTGCCTCAATTCCTTAATCTGTAAAACTGGAGGGGAGGAATTAGACTAGGTCTCAAGTTCCTTCTAGTTATGATCCTAAAAAAGTGTTTTAAAAAAATCTGTTTATATGAAAGACAGAATGGATAATGGAGAAAAGTAAAGGGGATTTTGAGGGCTTGGAGATCTGGAAAGAGTTTTTAAAAATTATTTTTGGCAAAGCTGGTATTATGTTTAGAAAAGAATCACATATTTTGGCTCTGTCTTCCAGTCAGGAATTTCTAAAGCCTATGGGGCGAGTTCCATTGAGTGACTGTTTACAAGTGCTCTTCCTTTATTATAGATTTATTATAGAATTATGGATTCCTTGTATACATTTATGTATTGGACATTGTATCAAGTATTTGGGCCCACCCTTCTACTAGCCCTCTCTAAACAGTGAGGTATCACAGTGCATAGAGTGCCAAGACTGGAATCAGGAAGATGAGTCTTCCTGATCAAATTTGGCTTCAGGTACTAGCTCTGTAACTCTGGGCTAAGTCATTTAAACCTGTTTGCCTTTTGTTTCTTTATCAGTAAAATGAGTGTAGAAGGAAATGGCAAACCACTCCAGTATTCCTGACAAGAAACCACTAAATGGGGTCACAAAGAGTCTTATGTGACCTAACAACAACCAACCCTCTCCCCCAAACCAAAGTTGACTCCTGTTGGTACTTTTGAGTGTCCAGAAGAGGTGGTTTTACTTGGTTCACACCATGCTGTAATGGGCTGAAGCTCGAGTTAAATGCACTGAGGTCCCAAGCACTTGAGGCTAAATAGTAATTGGACCATACTCTATTAATATATATGCTTGGAGAAAGAATGGCCCCCACTCTCTGTGCAAGTCCTGATGTGCTGTATAGGAAATGATGATTTTGGTGGGTGGAGGCAGAGGGGCAGGAAGAGAGGCCGGAGAGGCTGCTGGCTGGTTCCTGTCGCAGCTGCTCACATTGCTATTGTGATCCCCCCTTCACCTCCACAAAGAATAAAGATGGAAGATTTTCCCTTAACCTGAATTCCTGACTCCTGCTGATTTTAAAACACGAGGTCATCACACTGTGCCAGGGATAGATCTGACTCTTTCCTTCTTCCTGTCAGGAAGAGAAGAAACAATATAGAAATCTCTACCTTGTTTTGCCAATTATAGGTAATTATCCTCTTTTTAATGTAAAAGTTTGAAATTGCATCCTTTGCATATGCCTCATTATAAAGTACCTAGGCTGCCTGTAGACAAAATAAAAAGGAGATAGGCTCCCAAGGATTTGGCATGTAGGAGAAAGCAGCAGAGAGAAACTGATGTTTCAAATCTATCATGTTAAAATTATATACCATATAACATAATAGCTAAAAAAGGAAAAAGAAAAAGTATCTTCTTGTAGCAGCTAATATTGAAGATTAAGCATTTCTAATATAAACTTTTGATTTGAAATGAATAGTGGCTGCTAAGACTCCATGGCTATTATTAATTTTTTCACTTTTTCCCTTCCTACCTCAGATTATTAAAGAAAATCTCTTGCCCTTTGAAAGCATTTTTTACTTAATTTAATTTAACATATAACTTAAAAAAATCAGTTGTTCATATTAATGAGGGATAGATATGGGGTACCTAAATGAAATTAGGGTTTAGTTGAGGTCTAGTGGCAGGTTTGGGGTATAGGGAGTCAAATAGAGCCCCCCCTGCAACTTCCTTGGATTCGGCCCAAGGATACGGGCGTTAAATGAGATCTAGTAGCGGCCGGGAGTCCCCAATAAAAGTATTTATTGGCTGAAAGACTAGATTGATAAAAGAGGTTTATGTTAGAGGGTTTAGAAGTAAGGAAATAGGTGAAGGTAGAGATAAGAAGGGCACTGGACAGAGGGTCCAGTGGACAGAGGGTCCTGGCATGCCAGCAGTAAGGCTGCCATGTTTGGGACCTCTGCAAAGAAGGGGTCCCAGCATGTCCCTTTTATAATGGGAGATTTAGCTAGAGGGGCCTATGGGTGTAGGCCTGAGTTGGCTCAGATCCGGATGGAGGCTGGGACAGGTCCGGATCTTCTATTGGAATTCAAAGGGGCCAAGATTTGTGAATCAAAAGGTAATTATATTAATTAGGGGTGTGGGGAATCAGAAAGATAGGAATCTAAAGGGGCACATCCACATCAATATCATCATTGAATAACTTGAGCAAGGTCCTATATAGGTACATAGGTTTGGAGATGGAAAGGACTTTCGAGATTAGTCTAAGCCATTCATTTGAGGGAATTGAGATCTAGAAAAGTGAAATGCCTTGCTTGCCCAAGGTCAGGCAGATAATAAATAAATGGTTAAGTTGAGCCTCAACTGTAAGATTTTGGATTCCCTAGATGCAATGTTTTCAGGTTTTTTTCCTCCTACTGTATTATGCTGCTTTTATGATGCAAGTATGTTCTGAGAAATAGTTTTTATCTTAAGAATATTATCGGATAGTTTCTTGTTTCAAATTCAGTTTTATATGTAGCTGATGAATACATTAAGTCCAACAATTGGAAGCAGGGCTGCCCCAGGCAAAACTGTGGAGCAGGTTTATCTTCATTCCTCTCTCATCCCATCCTCCTAGACTCCCTCCTTCTAAACTCAGAGGAGCCCTTTGCCTCTCTCCTTCCCTCAGGTGCCCAGTGTTTTAATTCTCTCTGTATCTTCCCCCTTACCAAAACCTGTTTTTAGGAAGAGGGCTAAAACTCATTCATATATCCGTGAATGACTGATAACAGCTCCAACTTACCTCTTCCAGGATGATTTACATTTTAATAAGTTGGCAAAGTCTTAGTTTAAAAGAATAAACCTCTTAAAGCTACCTACCTGCTGACAGAGAAGTGATGGACTCAAGATGTAGAATGTGACATACATTTTTTGGACATGGCCAATGTGGGAATTAGTTTTGCTTGACTACACATATTTGTTACAAGACTTCTCTCTTTCTTTCTCCCCCTTTCTCCTCTCCCTCTCCTTGTTCCTCTCTCTCTCTCTCTCTCTCTCTCTCTCTCTCTCTCCCCCTCTTCTTGTCCCTCTCCCTCTGTCTCTGTGTCTCTCTATCTGTCTGTCTGTCTGTCTCTCCCTCTTTCCCTCTCTCCTTCTCTCCCTCCTCTTAAGGTGAGAGAGATGGTTGAAATAAAATAAAAATAAATAAAACAAAAAGAATAAAACTCTAACCAGAATCCACAGAATCATCGAATCTAAAAATAAGAAGGAACTAAGCTTCTACTAGAAACTATCTAATCTACTTTATACTAAGATTCAGGAAATAGCCTGTTAAAGAGGGAAAAGCCTGTTTTGAGGTCAAGGAGCCTTTCAAGTACCATAGTAATCACATCAGTTAGGTGACTATTTATGGCATCCATAGGCTCAGGATACTTTTATTTGGAAGTAATTTGCAAAGATAATTTGGGAAAGGGTAGAATGTCTAGATAAGCAATAAAATAATAAATCACACCCTCATTTGTAGCATTTGCCAGTTTTCAAGATATCAATGCACATACTGAAAATTTAACTATCTGCTCTAAAGGGTTGACTTGAATTTACTTCAGCATATCCCCTGGGGCTCCCGTGGGGGGGTGGGGGAGGAGAGGGTGTCCAATTTTCTCCTGCATCAACAGAAAATTGCAATGGATAAGAAATTTGATAGAGGTATAAAGTGAAGTTGAAAAATTATAATTCAAGTTCAGAAAAGATGAAAAATGAATATATATTTAGGAGTTCCTCTTAACTCATAAGCTATACCAGACCAGACACTTTCTAAAGCTACACAAGCCTTTGAAGATATGCTGTCTAGGAGGAGGAAGGAAGGGGAAGGAGACAGATTTGGAAAATAGGGTTTTTCCGGGGTGAATGTTGAGTACTGGTTTTGCATATATTTTGAAAATGGGGAGCTATTATTAAAAAAATAAAGAAAAATTTCCCATTTCTTTAAGTGTCCTGGGAACCATTTACTTTTGAAGTTTGTAGAGCAAATGACTGGTTATCCAGATTCCCAATCGAAAGAGTTATCTACTCTGTAACTTTGGGCATATCATTTGATCTTTTAACATCTCAGTCAAGCTTAATGAGTATCAAATTGTCTAAATACAGAACCTTCCTGAGAAACAGATGTTGACTTGGAATTTTTCAGCAGGTGGGGGTGATTGAAATTCCACAGGTAGCTCAAAATGGACATATTAGTAACTGTGACTTTTCCAAATACCAGTTCTTGAGAACAAAGAAAAAAAAATATATTTAATGTGGGGGTGAAGAGAGATGTGTATGTTAAAAAAAAATATTCTAAACCCAACTAACTATCCAGTGAAAAGAAAAACAATCTCTTTATTCTTCTTTTAACTCACTATGTAAAATGGATCAACCTCTGTGAAGCTTCAGCAAAAGAGGTAAATGGTTAGGAACACATTCAGTGGTCCATTGTAGACATCTCACTGAAGTCAATGGAGTCCTCCCCTTTACAAATAATTCTTACCATATGGAAATCAGAAGTTGCAAAATTTCAGTCTTTCTTAGGTTGAATGAACTCCATGTGTATAATATATCTGATCATTCTCTGCTAAACTCCATGTGGAGGATGTCTGGAATAATTTTCTGTTCCAGGTTTTGGAAATATTAGGCAATTTTGACTCTTGGAATTTTTCTACTGCTGCCTAACCTCTGGGGATTTACAGCTGGTGGTCAGTTCCTCTCTTGTAATTTTTGAATACTCTCCTTGGGAACAAAAATACCTTCTCTAATTTTACATAATATATGGTTAAGAGTAAAGAACTGTATACAGTTAAGTGTTGCTTTTGTGACTGATTCCCTTAAAACAAGCAGGGAAGGGAAGGGGGTGAGATTTTTCCAATGGGTAGAGACAAAAAGTCTAATTGGATAACACAAAGGCTAATTGGATAAAACTTCAATGCCATACCTAACTAACCAGATGAGTGATGTAAAATATATACATGACTTCATAAGAAAAGAAATACACACATATGTATAAAGAGAATTGATTTTCCACAGACGTAATCATAGTAAAGGAGTCAGATTATAAGGTGTTAAACTAACTGTAAAAATGCAGCTATATCAGGTGATCCTTTTATGAGTTTCAAATCAGCCCCTTGGGTGAATCAGAAGGAAGCAACATTGATGGAATGAAGAATGACAGACAGTGGGTCATTCTGGATGACCTTTATGAGTCAGTTCAGTGAGTCTGGGAAACTTGAACCCAGCTCATGACAGGATAAGTAGAAGACACTTAAAATTGGAGAAAGAAAAATAAGAAAAGATTCCATGTAGAACTGAGAGAGTTAGAAGCACTGGCAGAAGCAAGTGCCATAAAGAGAGGAGTCAGTACTCTGGGAGAATGGCTGTTTGAGTCTGTGTGGTGTAGGGTGCATTGAGGCAGAAACTGTGTTGCTTAAAACTGCCTCAGAATTTCAGATCCCAAGGCAATAATTTCTTGAGCTCCTTTATAGAACTTTGAAGCCTTTACCTCTGAGTGAGGAGCCACCTGAATTAATTTTCTTTATTTTAAAAGAAAACTTTACCTTTATAAACAATATTAATTCCCCAGATTTGCTAGTCTGGGTGTACTTATTGGGAATATAGTTGGAATAGGCACCTGAAAGGAAAACAGCTCTAAAGAAATGATAGAAATAAAGCTAATACTGAGTGCCAGATTTGAGCTAACAAAAAGATAAAGTAGATTATGTGTCTTTTAGTGCTACTTTTTAGAGTGGGGAAGAATTTATACTGGAAAATCTATGTAGGCTATTGGAGTATAGATGGGAGAACAAGCATTTAAATATCTTCTATGTGATAGGCATTGGACTAGGCATTTTTTTTTTTTTTTTACAAATATCTCATTTGATCCTCAAAATCTTATGAAATAGATGCTATTATTTTTCTCATTTTACAGTTGAGGAAATTGAGGCAAATAGAAGTTAAGTAATTTGCCAATGGTCATATACTTAATCAATGTCCGATGCCATATTTGAATGCAGTGTTTTATCCCCTGGGCCACCCATCAGCTGTCAATAGATAAGTGGCAAATAGGAACAGTTGAACATATCTGCTTGCTACATATCCCTTATTACTGGGGATATATATTCATATTAATTTACACACTAAAGGAATATCACTAGCTTTATATCTAGATATATTCCTATATGTGAACATATATTATATTTATATACTAACATTTTTCCTAAAGAGTAAATCCATGCATTCATACATACATATGTATACACACAATCTGGTTGGCAACTTTCAAGTGATAAAGTTCTCAGAACTTAACTAGGTTGACAATTCAATATATTATCATACAATACTATATACACACACCAAACATGCACATACACACACAGAGATATATACAAAACAGGAGTGGTTGAACAAATCTTATCATCCCTTACTAAAGGGATATATACAGACATCTATCTATCTATATCACTAATATACCAACTAAAGAAGGGATATACAAATATGTAAATATATGTATACTAACATACTAAAGAGTGTATATATATATATACATATAATTATATATGTATCTATACACATATACAGAAATACAAAACATATAGTATATAAAATTATATTTTCATTTATGCAGTATATATATATATTTAATCTCCACTAATATCCTCCTTTGATATATTATCATAATATGAAAATCACTCTGTGTTTATGGAGACTGTCAGCACTATTTTAATTCAGCTAGTCCCTATCAGATTAAAAAGGTTTCGAGTATTGTGCTAGTAATTTATTGTATGTTTCTTGTTGTCTTGTCAACCTAGTTAAGTTCAGAGAACCTTGTCACTTGAAAGTTGCAAGTCAGATTGTGGGCTTTTCTTGGCCCTAGCCACTCATAGAAATTATTTACTGTCAGTCACAAGGAATATATGATTGGCAAATTAGTGGAGGCAATGCCCACACTGATTACATCACTGATCTTGGAAGTCCTGAAGCAGCGATACCTTTTCTGACACTGTATATGTTCTAGCCTCAGAATGGGTATATATTTGCTTTCTTTCTGTTCTTGATGCTTGTTTGATGGCCTTTCTCAAATTTATTTTTTTATGGGTAACCAATATTTGGGGTTCTATGACCTTTGAATAAGAGATGGCCCTATTTTCAGGAGAGGGAAATGGGATTAAGATCCCATTTTCACAAATAAGAATGATAAATGTGATTCAAATAAGGCTGTCAATTAAGCCTAGCTAGAGATAGGTAACTTTAAGACTGGAGCTACTACAATCTGCAAGGATGGTATAGAATATATATAGTTATTTCAAGGAAGGCTGAAGTCCAAGAGATAAATTTTTAGGGAGCATATAAGAAAGCGCCTTTTTTTTTTTTTTTTTTAAATCTAATGGAGGTAAGGGCCAGGAAAAGAATTATCTCAGATCTTCAGGCATAAAATTTATGGTGAGTGAAGTAATTGTAAACTCTTTGTACATCAAAAACCTATTTAACTAACAGAAGGTACTACTGTCTAAAGGGCTGACCCCATTTGATTCTAAGAGCCTAGCGCTGGCAATTATCTTCTTCCCCCTGAAGTTATATACTCTGCCAGTATCAGAGACACTTCTTGAGTAACTGCCAAACTCTTCATGGCCCTCATAGGGCTAGATACTTCTTTTCTCTGTCTCTGGCTTTTTTATTTTTGCCAGGACTCACCTAATTAATCTGTGCATGGGGATTCATTCAATTCAACTCTTATGGCTCATAATATTACTTTTTAGGAAACTATTCTATCTAAAACTAAGTGTTTAGTTTTAGTGTAGTCAGTCTTATCAATATAACTTTATTTTATATAGTTGTATATATTAACCATAGAAGAACAAGCAGCAATGGAAATTGATGCATTAATACATGTATTAAAATAGGGGCTGGCAGGTACCTATTGTTGTCTGACAAGGCAGCCCTGATCCTTCAGTCTTTAGGCAAACTCCCAAATCTGGAGTTTAACTCAAGATATACTAAATATTCCTTCATCTTTAAATGGGAACCAATTGCTATCATAGATTCAGGAAAGAGGTTGTATACCCTGAAAGAGGTACATATGCCGTTATCATTTTACCAGCAAACCATCCATCTTTCAGTGCGTTTACTACAGCAAATTTACTGAAGTAATTGAGGTGACATTTCAAGCCACCATTTCTTCTGCCACAGGAAGGGAACAGTACTATTTAGTTATGGTCCTGAGGCTCTATTGCTATTTCTTTTCTTCTAGCTATTCTCTTTTACACTAGCAAATACATAGGGTGCTAGTCTTCAAAGGTGTGACTGAATCAGATTTTTCAGTTCTCTTCAGTGTCCAGAGAGGAAAACAAAGGTATTCTGATATTTTCTTCTTCCTCTCTCCTTGTTCCTTCTTCAGTTTGTATACCAGCTGAGTCCCAGGTCCTTTTGCCTCGGGCAATCCCAGCTCATGCTCTTTTTAGTTCTTGCCAGATAGCCTCAGCAGCTAAAGTTTTGTCAGCATTTCTACTTTTGGCAGTCATAGAAGCTTTCTGGGTGTTGTTGATCTAAGTTTGAGACCCAGGACTAATCAGGTGGGGAGAGGTGAGGGAAAGCATAGCTATCCCCTAACAATATTGCCCTTCCGCTGAAACATTTGCAGTGCCTATAAACTACAAGGGACATTCTAAACATCTGTGCTCATACATTGCAATCATCATAACCTAGCTAATATGGCACAGGTAATGCCAGAATTGTGTGGTGTGATTGGTGTACAAAAAGGTACTTAAAACATGACACATATTAGAATTGGGTGGAGCAAGCATTGGTGCATGCAATGGATATAATACATACTCTTTTAATCTATAATGTGACAATATTATATATACTAAAGATACAAATCTCATGGCAGTACAGAACACAACAGTTACATACTGTAAATGCAAAGATCTCATATAACAACATTACATGCATAGCATAAATAGAAAAGAATAGTGCAGGAATAAAATCAAATTCCTCTCAGAAAGACCTTTTTTAACCTTTTAGGAGTTGCAGTGGATTGGGACTGGGCAATAGCATAAATAGTCAGTAAGGTTACAGTCTATACCAGATAAACCTTATGAGTGAGACTGGGGGAAGGAAGTGAGTGGTTGTGCTATGGGGTAGTGGAGGACTTTAAAATATAATGATATCATTTCCAATTTGTTGAGGGAAAAAGTACATTCTCCTTGGATATTGATACTTTGAGTCAAACTTTTGGTGCTCCCTAGTCATGGATTTTTTCAGTCAGGTACAAGAGAAACAATTTAGAAAAAAAAAACCCCAAGACTTAATTTCTTTTAAATGGGCATATAGTATTCAAAAATTTTATACTTTTAAAATTATTTTTTCAATTTTTCTTTTCTTTAAAAAATTATTATTCATTTAAAACATTTTTTTTAATTTAAAAATTTTGAGTTCCAAATTATCTCTTTTCCCTCCATAACCTACCCCACCCATTCAGAAGGCAAGCAAGATGATATCATTTATATATGTGAAGTCATATCCAGTTATTCCTTCCATATCTTAGGGGTTAGAGGCAGGGTAGAACAACCATTTAAAATTTTTTTTGTCCCTTCCTTTGTAGCAGAGAAGAAGTCTGAATTTTTTGCTTTTCTTTTTTCTTTTATGGGGTATTTATAGTACCCCATTGTACCCTTATTGTAAAATTTGAGTTGATATTACATATACATATATATATATAGTGGATTTCTGAGTTTTTAAACCTTTATTGTGTCATCTGCTGGCCTTTGCATGTTGTTTGTAGCTTACGCAAAACTTCTCCAAAATTCCCATTAAATTTCTTATGTTGATCCACTATATTGAAACTGCAATGTGAAAACCCATTATTTGGAAGGGATAACTGTATAACATATTTCCTTGTTGGCCATATTTTTTAAATAAATGAGAAAAGAAAAGAAAGTGAGGAAATTTTATTTTAATTTATACTCAGAATTCATTAGTTCTCTTTCAGGAGGTGGATAGCATTTTTTCATGATGAGTCCTTTGGAATTGGTTTGGATCATTGTGTTGATCAGAGTAGCCAATTCTTTCACAGTCAATCAGGTTTGCAACATTGCTGTTACTGTGCAAATGATCTCCCAGTTCTCACTTCATTTTGGGGTTCATATAGTTTTTGATATGTTTCTCTGAAACCACTCCCTTGTTATTTCTTCTAACATAGTAATACTCCATTACAATCAAATGCTGCAACTGGTTCAGCCATTGACCAAATAATGAGTGTCTTCTCAACTTTTGCCACAACAAAAAAAAAAAAGTTGTTATAAATATTTTTATACAAATAACTCCTTTTCCTTTTTAAAAAAAAATCTTTTTGGGATACAGATCTAGTAATGGTATTGCTAAGTCAAAAAGTATGCACTGTTTGATAGTTCTGTTCCAAATTGTTCTTCAGAGTAGTTGGACCAACTCACCAGGCCACCAACACTGCATTAAAGTTCTAAATTTTCCACCTTCCCTGCAGTATTTGTTATTTTCTTTTTTTGAGATATTAGCCAATATGATAGATGTGAGTAGGTATCTCAGAGTTGTTTTAATTTGTATCTCTAATCTGTAGACATTAAGAGCTTTTTTTATATAATTATAGATAGTTATGATTTTTTCTTCTGAAAACTTCCTATTTATATCCTTTGGCCATTTATCAATTGGGGAGTGACTCTTTTTTTTTTTTAAATAAATTTGACTCATTTCTATACTCAGTCTATATTCGAGAAAGGAGGCCTTTAACAAAGAAACTTGCTTTAATTTTTATGTTATTTCATTTTTTTTATAGTACCTTCTAGCAAAATATAGTTTCCTAATTATCTCTTTTATTTAGGTCTATTCTTGCTTATTCTTTATCCGAGATTAAATATTCCAAATTGACATAGTTTTATAACTTAAAAGTTTTCTATTAAATAATCAATCAATAAGCATTTATTAAGATCTTCCCATATTCTAGGAACTGTGCTAGGGACTCAAATACAAATGATGAGACAATTTACTTTCAATGATTACTTTTAATGGTTGGTTTCCGATGGTTTTATATAATTGAAATAGATAAGATAATATATAGCTATTAACGTTTAAAACAACACTAAGACTTTTGGGATACCCTCTTTATATTTGTGGTATACTGAATGGTAAAATGAAAATAAGAACAAAATGGCCATTAGTGAGTCATTCAGAATTTTGCATTTTTAATATTCTATTTGAAATAGAATAATTTTTTATTTGGAAAGTGAAGTTAACTCAGCTTCTTAAAACCTACTTAAGTGAAAGACATCCTGCAATGTAGACTGTGATTAATGAAGACTTGTAATTTTTGTTAGCGTGGATATTCACTTAACTGATGCAGATCAAAGTTTCTCAATCTCTTATTGGGTGAACTTCATATGTCGTTATGCCTGATAACACATTATCCTGTGGCCCACCTGGTGGTTTAGAAAGACTAGTCCTCAGATAAAAGACATTTAGTCTGTCACTAAACCTATATAGAAACACCAGAATCATAAGTAGGAATTATTGTACCCTGAGTGTGAAGCAGGAATAGTACTTTCATTGATAAGTGGAGAGGAGACAAATCCCCAGCTATACTACTGGAAGCAGAATGCAAGAAGGGGGAGTTTACTGCTCTGGATCATCTTTCTATTTTAACTAATTATTCACATTAGGTACATGGCTGATAGAATGAACCCAGGATGGTAGATGCAATAGTTTTGGGGAGAAGTCTGACATCCTTTCCTAAACATCTACCTCTCCCTTTTACCACCATCTCTATTCTTTATCCCTCTCCACTACAAGTGTATGAAAGGGGATAGAATAAAGGAGCAAAATGCCCTTTGGTGAAGTAAAGTATAGGAAAGGGAAGTGTATGATCCCTGACCAGACACAGTATTTGTAAGTGACCTTGGACCCAATTTCCTCCTTTTATCCAGCCATGGGGGAAAGAATTGGGACCCTCAAGAGGCAGGAAGGGGTAAGAACCTTTGGCACTAGCACCTCTGGTGTCAGACATATACACTTAGAGACCCCCCCAAGATTTGCTACATGACAAATCAACAAGATTCTACTTGAAATGATACTTGTTGTTAGAATATTGTGAGTCCCCCTTTCTTGTCCTAGTTACTTGTTGGCCACAGTATAGCATTTAAAGATTAAGTGTTATAAATGTTGTTATCCCCAAGTTATTTTCTTTCATCTTTTTATGTACAGATACCCAACATGTTTGGCCATGGTAGGCCTAGGGGATAAGGAATTATCTGCCTCTGACTTTGTAAGATTCTGGAGGAGTAGTTGTATTGGCTTAAAATGAAACCTGATGAAAGTTCTATCCTTTCTATAGTCGCTGTCCTAGGTAGCTAGAAGCTAGGTACAATGGAGAGAAGCAAGGGTTTAAAGTCATGAAAACCTGAGTTTAATGATGTTGGACAAAACACTTAACTCTGCCTCATTTTCCTTATTTGTAAAGTGATCTGGAGAAGGAAATGGCAAGCCACTCCAGTATCTAATAGGTACTATATAAATGTTAGGTGCAATTATTATTGTTATTATTATTATTATCCTATGTATAAAAATTTAGCTTTCCCTCCTCCCCCCTTTCTGGTACAGAAGAGTTTCCTCCAAAGGTTGGCCTTTGAAGTAAGCATTCTAAATTATATGTCTTCTGGATTTGAGTGGTGATTGTGGAAAAAGCTCTACTTGGCTTGAGCTGGATAGAGCACTGTCATAGCCTTTCCAGCTCAGTATAGGACAGACCTATCAATGTTTACAGTTTGCTGGCATAGCCTTGTTTAGTATGGAAGTAACCCTAGGTTCTTGAAAGCTATTCTAGAGCAGCCCAAGTTCTGGCAAAGTTCTTTTGTGCTGGAAGGGCTTTGAGTCTGCCCCTGGTAATAGACCAAGTCTAGCTAATTATGGAAAAACACATTAACAGTTGACTGTCCATATGGTGATGAGCTTTTTTTCTTTTGGCCATGGGAATCCATGAATCAAAAAAAAAAAAAAATCAAAACAATACTCTGCCCTTGTGTGGTCCCTTCCACTTTTCAGTGAAGATAAAACTATAGTAGGAACAGGGGTGAAATGAGCAATAGAGGATGTCAAAAATAACAGTTTTCAGACAATCAAAAAAATCTTTAGTTTGAATATTAGTATATTAAATGTGAGAGCCTTCTACCAAGATCAACAAGTTAACATGTTGCTGGGAAGGATGAATCATATCAATTTTGATATTCTTGTGACAACTGAAAATGGGAGGGAGGGGGAAGACTGTTGTTGTATGTCCTTCACTCTTGAAGAGGTCTGTGACATCAGGGAGATGATACCATGATATGGAAGTGAATTGGATTTATGTGAGGGAGGGCTGGGCAAGATTACCTGCTTCACTCCAGAGCCATCTGAGTCTAGTGGAAAGATATAGATCAAGATGACTGGAGATAACCTTGGATAAATAAAGACCTTGGTTTTTTTAAGCTTAAGCTTCAACTGGTCTCTGTTTGACTTGAGGACCCTAAGGCTAGGTAGCAATTGAAGTAAAGAATCTCCTCTTTCACCTAGTCTAAAAAAGATCTAAATAAATGAATGAAGGAATCTGGGAGGGAAGACACTTTGGTCAAAGCAGAGATGATTGCTTTTTATAGTCACTCTGAGTCTGGTTCACAGGTACTCTTTGGTAGAGGCAAAGAAAGGAAGGCAGATTGGATTTTATTGTATTCTGAGAGGCAACACAAAACATGATTTATCTGGGATATTTGGGTATAATGTATTATAGTGTTAAGGATAAATATCTGCAAAATGACCAATATAAAAATAATTTTAGCTTTTGTGCCAATATTTTGTTTACTGAAAATGAAATGGTAGAGAATTCTATGAAGATCTTGATAAGATCCTCCAAATCAAATGACTGTAGACCCTAAAACATCCTACTTCAATGAAAAGGTGAGATGAGGTGAGGGTGAGAAGAAGAATGAAGGCCAAAGACCAAAGGCCAAGAAACCTCATGCTTCTCTATCATTAACATTGTATTAAAAAATGAACTGATAGGTGCTGGATGTGGAAAACATAAAGAATACTATAAAAGATGAAATAGATTATATTTTAAAAGATAAAAAAATATTTTTTATTAATATAGGAATTATGTTTGATTTGCATATAGTCAGACCATTGACTTGCCAGAACTAAAACCAGAATTGTTTCAAAAACCCCCAAGAAGAAGAATAATGGGAAAAAGTGAAAGTTTAACTCTGAACTATATGAACAAATAATTGAAAGTCAAAAATGGAAAGTAGATAATTAAAATATCAATACTAATTATAAAAATTTCATCCAGAAGTTTAACCAATGTAAATTAACAACTACAATAAGAAAATAAAAAGAGTCTTAGGAAAGTATCTTAGTTAACAAACTTTGAATTTACTTGCCAAAAGGAAAAAGGTAGCTGTTAAATGCAATACTAAGCTAGAATATAAACTCATTTATAAAATGTTATAAAGAATGATGGGCAGTTATAAGCAATATTATAGAAAAAGAAAAGTAGTGGAAGATAAAACCAATTTAAAGAAAGCTCAGCAATATATCCCACTAAGTAATGTGATCCCAAGGGCATTCAACAATGAAAATGGAAGAAACACTATAAGCAGAAGAAAAATGGAAAAGATTTGCAAAACAAACAAACAAACCAAAAACCAAAACATTTTGATCAAATCTTTTCTTCATTGAGAATGGAACCACAATTCTTGAATCTTACTATTACAGTCTTAGATATTCTTATTGAAAATATAGAAATGGTACTAAAGAAATAAAAAATGGGAAAAGCAACTGGATTGGATCATGTAAAGAAAAGAAATTCATGATAGAAGTGATATAATTAAGATGATGTGAGAGATTACTCTATGAGGTGTCTGAAGAAAGGGAAGATCTTAAAAATCTAAGACTCTTTGCAGGTCATAACAATAGAAAGAATGCTATTTAGTCCACCTCTGATAGTCAGCATTAGGTGAGAATTATGCTTACCAAAGATATTTGACATAGGGATGGAAGAAATCCAGTGCAGAGGTAGGTTGAAAAGGATTCCCTGCATATGATGAGGTCTTTCTTTCAGATGCTCTTATTTGTGGAAGCTTGTTTTCTCATTACAGCAGTCCTATAATACTGCAGAACCTCTTGGAAAATATCTGTAATAACTCAAAAGAATTTGGCCTGTCTATCCACACAAAGAAGACAAAAACGGAGGGAAAAAGTCTATTGGCCAGGATTCAACATGCATTTGGTTGGACAATAAAGTTTGTCCAACAGCATGTGTATTTGAAACTGAACATGCAAATGGACAATGAGCTAGGCCCAGAGTTGAATGAGAGTAGGAGAGTTAGTTGAATTGTTTTCAGGAAATTGCAAAGCATTTTACTAATTTAATTTCCCATAAAAGCAAAGTCCATCTTTTAAATACTAACATTCTACCAGTGTTGCTATCCATCTGGCAGAGAGATGTAGAATGCTACTACATCTGGAGAACTAAAGATGAATATCACACAGAAGGCAATGGGGAGTTATATAGTAAATGTGAGCAAGCTACAATTATCATCATTGAGAAACTTTGAAGAACAGCACTAAGGGATATTATCAGAGAACTATATGACAGGAAGGAAAGATGAATTGGTCATATGGTATGAGCAACAGATGATCAGTAGATAGAGTGCTCCACTGGTATGTCATGATGTCAGGAGAAAGACTATAAAGCTTTCAGATGATTGCTTTCATGAAGAACTTTTTGGATAATATAATCATACAAAATGGTCAGATATGGATGGGTTATAATCTGCCTTGTTGAAGGATTCTCCTGAATTTGTGAAATCACAGATCTATTTGAGTATTAAAGAGCATAGGGTGACTTTTATACCATTATGAGGCACTAAGTTTTAGTAATGTAAGAGAGCTTTCAAGCAATATAAACAACACTTTAATGGAAGTATAGGAAAAATGTATACTACAGAGAAAATATTAGATAAAGATTAGCTAAATATGGAAATTTGAAAGATCAATCATAAACTAGAAATAAGATGGGTGAACTAAAAGACTTTGGAGAATATCTGGGAAAAAAAGACTCTAAAATCAGTAGGATGTTCTTAACGTGCATTAAAGGCAGGCAACCACTTAGAGAATCAGTGTTTCAATCTGCACACAAACTACACCATCTTTTTGCTAGAAGTAGAGAGTATGTTTCATCTTGAGTCCTTTGTAATTGTGGTTGATCACTGTGTTGATCAGACTCACTAATCCTTTCAAATTTGATTATCTTTAAAATGTTACTGTTACTATATAAATTGTTTTTTTAATTCGTTTTCATTTTGCATCAATTCATTCAAGTCTTCCCAGGTTTGTTACATTTTTCTAATTTTTAGTGATTAGACATGTTTTATGTTTGCTTTTTTTCTTATCTCCAAGACTTATCTCTTAGACTTAGAGAATAGACTCACATTACTCTTGTTCTAAATAACATTTGATTAGATGATATAAAATGAGATAATATTTGTAAGAAGCAGTTAGTCAGTGCCTGACATATAGGTATTATATAAATGCTCATTCCCTTACCTTTATATTGACCAATTAGTTATTTCTTATATATAATATACAATTTCCCCCCTTGATGTCTTTGCACAAGTATTTTCCCTATGTCAATATTGTACTTTTTTCTTATAAGAGGTAGTATCTTAGAATCACCGATGGCTCAATTGCCATCTCCTACATGGTCTTTTTTGCTTCTTTTCCTGCCTTGTTAGCACTTCCTCCCTCTTTAAAATACTTTGTGTATTATTTAATGATACACATGTTATATCAAATGTCAATTCTTTGGGGAAAGGAAGTCTTTTCTTTTTATTTTGGGTATTCTTGTGCCTGGCACATAGTAGGCATTTAATAAATGTTTTGAGCTGAATTGCACTAAATTGTTCAATTCCCAATTTGGGGAGGGGGAAGCAAAGTGCTAAGAAAGCTATAAATATCATCTTTCTCATTGGTACATAAAATTCTGCTGAGAATTTTTTTGAATATGTATGCGGTACAAGAACTTTAAAATTCTATGATTCTAGTGTCAGATTTTCTATATAAAGGGTGAATATAATGGAGCTCTAATTACTGTAGCTGAAAGCTGAGGATCAATAGCTTTATAACAGAGCAAGAAAAGAACAGAATGAGCTGTTATGAGGTTAGAGTATAAATTGATTTTTTTTTACTTTTAATTCCACCTACGTCTAATGCCTACAAATAAGAGTTACTTGACATAATTGCATTTGGATCTTTCACAACTTAATTTTATTATGGCAAATATTCTTTTGTCTTTCTTTTTCTCTGTAATAAAATATGCTAGGGTGTTCATCTGGAAACAAAATTGCATCTGTCCAGCTGGCACTTGATTATTGGATATTACTGAACAGAAAAAGCTCACTTCTAGAGGCATATGTTATGGCTTGAATTAAAGTTTTTTGTTTATTTGTTTTTTGTTTTGTTTTCAAAAGACTTAATTTTCAAGATTTAAGATGCATTGTGTTGGGCTGAACAATTTTCACTTGACAGATGAAATAAGGTGGTAGGTTTTTTCCATAAGCGGAGTAGAAACTTATATTGTTACCAAACATAAAACATTTCCTACTCATCAAAGATTGAATTACATCTTTTCTCTCTCCCTCAATTCCTAATGATTTCTTTAAAATAAAGACTTTCTGCATATAATTGGTTTTTTATCCCCTTTATTTGATGAGTGGTGGATGATTGAAACTTTTAGGTAATTAGTTGTGGCTGATTAGATAAGTGCTTAGAAAGAGTCAGATTAAAAATGATTTAAAATTTTTTTTGCTGTGCCCACTTGGCTGGAAAAAAAAGCCTTAGTTTCAAGTTCACTAAACTTTGAATTGATAAGGAAAAAAAAATCAGTGATTTCTATTTGATGGGCTTTGACACAAGAGGAATAAAATACAATCTTTGAAAGTAGTAAGAAAAAGCACGGTTCCTAAACACCGCTTCTCTACTCCTTTGCAGTTATTCTTTAGCAGGTGGCATTATCCACTCAGCTTATTTGTGTTGCTTGATTTTTCTTAATAAAACACCTGCAGCTTTGAATTCTCACAGCTGTCTTCTCTACAAGTATTATGTCTGAAGGTGGAAAATATGTGGCTGGGTGAATATATTATAGTAATAGACTCAATAATATTTCATAGACTCCTTTCAAAATGCTTGAATTCAACCACATTGTTTTAGAGAGAATACCGCTGGCTTGTCAGATACCCCTTTCCCACTTTTGTGAGGAGTATAGTTTGGAACAGAGGTGTTAGAGAGGAACTATTGGAAGGTAATGGTGAAGGTCAGAACAAAAAAGATGCAGCATGTGTGGTGCTGTCTGAAGAGATTTGCTGCTGATTTTACTCAACTTTCTCTGTTATGGAATTCACTGGCCAGGAAAAAGTGAGAGAGACTTGACCAGTGCCCAGAAAACTGAGAAATCAAAACACTAGCCATCCTGAGTCCTAGGTTTCATAGAGACTGCGTTGATTTCTATGCCATCGGTGAGTCATAAATAATTATTTAATTAATTGCTGTTCTAGAGAAAATATGTGAGAACTGAGCATGGTACTCTTTGGCCTGCTTAAAGGAAGACTCAGATTGTTTATGTCCTAAAATTTTGGGGTTTATATTAATCTTATGGGTTGGGGAACTTCTCTGGTCTTAGGAGGAGTGGGTTTAAAATTCCTATTATGCATAATCACCTTCTACTATGATTGAGCCTGCATATACATATACATACATATATATATATATATATATATATATATATATATATAATTTAAATACAGAGAGACAGAGAGAGAATATGTCTGATTAAAGAAAGAATCAATTCAACATGTTATGCCAAGATCATGTGATCATTGAAGTAAAACTCATTCAGAAATAATTGATATTAACCAATGGTGAATAAACGAACAATTGAAAGAAAAAGCATTTATTTAATATTTATTATGTGCTAAACATTTTGCTAAGCTCTATAGATATAAATAGAAAAATGAAGATGGTCCCTACTTTCAAGGAGCTTATAACCTATTAGGGGAAGGAGCTGGTGGGAAAGACAACATATTTAGAAAGAGTGGCCAGGAAGGCATGTTTTTGTTAAGAAAGGTACTGGGGGAGGGAAAGGGATCCACATGTGCAAAAATGTTTGTGGCAGCCCTTTTTGTAGTGGCAAGGGACTGGAAACTGAGTGGATGCCCATCAGTTGGAGAATGGCTGAATAAGTTATGGTATATGAATGTCATGGAATATTATTGTTCTGTAAGAAACGATCAGCAGGATGATTTTAGAGAGGCCTGGAGAGACTTACATGAATTAATGCTAAATGAAATGAGCAGAAGCAGCAGGTCATTGTATACAGCAACAACAAGATCATATGATGATCAATTCTGATGGACTTGACTCTTTTTTTTTTTCTCTTTTTTTAAATTTTTTTTTTATTTAATAGCCTTTTATTTACAGGTTATATGTATGGGTAACTTTACAGCATTAACAATTGCCAAACCTCTTGTTCCAATTTTTTACCTCTTACCCCCCACCCTCTCCCCCAGATGGCAGGATGACCAGTAGATGTTAAATATATTAAAATATAAATTAGATACACAATAAGTATACATGACCAAACCATTATTTTGCTGTACAAAAAGAATCAGACTCTGAAATATTGTACAATTAGCTTGTGAAGGAAATAAAAAATGCAGGTGGGCATAAATATAGGGATTGGGAATTCAATGTAATGGTTTTTAGTCATCACCCAGAGTTCTTTCTCTGGGCGTAGCTGGTTCATTTCATTACTGCTCCATTGGAAATGATTTGGTTGATCTCATTGCTGAGGATGGCCAGGTCCATCAGAATTGGTCATCATATAGTATTGTTGTTGAAGTATATAATGATCTCCTGGTCCTGCTCATTTCACTCAGCATCAGTTCGTGTAAGTCTCTCCAGGCCTTTCTGAAATCATCCTGTTGGTCATTTCTTACAGAACAATAATATTGATGGACTTGATTCTTTCCAAAAATGAGGCAATTTAGGAATTCAGCACATCTTCTTGTGAAGAAGAGTCATCCGTACCCAGAGAGAGTACTGTGGGAACTGAGTGTGGATCACAACATAGCATTTTCACTCTTTTTGTAGTTGTTTGCTTGCATTTTGTTTTTATTCTCAGTTTTTTTTTCCTTTTTGATCTGACTTTTCTTGTGCAACATTGATTATTGTATAAATGTGTATACATATATTGGATTTAATAAATATTTTAACATGTTTAACATAAAAAAGAAACTACATGTAACAAAGTATATAATTATGATTCAAGAATTAAAAAGAGGAGGATGTAGTGGAGAGTCTGTGCATGGTGATTAAGCATCTGACAAAAAGAATGGCAGAAGCATTAATAGAAGAATGACTAAAGCCAGGGTTAAATGGGAAGTTGGATGAGGTCACTTACTAATCAGGACAGTTGGAGTCTCAAGTCAGGAGGATCCAGAGGTAAAATAGGTCTTCCAGGACATATTTTCTTGTTCAAGTATCAAAGTAGCTGACAAAAAGATAAACAGGGAGTAGGGGCTTAGAACTTATTTTAATTGGTAGTTTCAAAAATCTACATACCTCTAGACTATGATTGAATACTAACCCATATGAATGGCAGAATGAAGGATAGAAGGTATCCATATTTCTGTCTCTATGATTATCTGGTAACTGTAGAAAATATGGCTTTTCTTCAGCATTTTCATCTTACTGGTATAGATAGAAAATACCTGTAAAGGTGAGTCTGGGACTTTCCAGTGAATATCTATCAATATCGCTAAGAGAGCAGAAATAATTTCTCCCTAATTCCTCAGTTAGTTAGTGGTAGAACAAGTTCTCAATCTAGTTTACCTGAATTCTAGTTCAGTTCTTTATTCATTATACATTTCCTTCCTATTTGTTCCTTAAGAGAGTGAATGTAAAATTTATTAGGTAATTAATATTAGAAACCTGATGAAAAGTCTAATCATTAGTAGAAGGTTTCCAATTAGTCAACAAGTGTTTCTCCTTATCTTATTAATAAGCTCTTATAACCTAAATTTTGGGGAAATACCTATCATAGACCACCAGCTCTGAAATAAAAGCCAGAACAGCAAAAGGGAACTCAAGTTAATGAGCAACTTGAGGATTTTTAATAAAATGCCTGTTTTAATTGCATTTCTTTTTTATGCCTCCTGGTTAAACAGCTTGCACTGTGACTCCTGGTTGCCACACAGGATATTAATGGTAAGGGTTGTGGGGGTGTTAGGAGGTAATATAGGGAATGAAGGCATACATATATGGTGTATTCACTGCTATTGTTCCTTTTCATGAGTTTCCTAGTGTTAACTCTGAGGAAATTAAGCAAGAAGGGATCTTCCAAAAAAAAAAGTCTCTCTATTTCCTTGTCAGCTATATTTCTTTTTTTTTTTTTTTAAATTTTTAATAGCTTTTTATTTACAAGTTATATGCATGGGTAATTTTACAGCATTGACAATTGCCAAACCTTTTGTTCCAATTTTTTCCCTCCTTCTCCCCACCTCCTCCCCTTGATGGCAGGATGACCAATACATGTTAAATATATTAAAGTATAAATTAAATACAAAATAAGGATACATGTCCAAACCATTATTTTGCTGTACAAAAAGAATCAGACTCTGAAATATTGTACAGTTAGCCTGTGAGGGAAAATCAAAAATGCAGGCGGACAAAAATATAGGGATTGGGAATTCAATGTTATGGTTCTTACTCATCTCCCAGAGTTCTTTCGCTGGCCATAGCTGGTTCAGTTCATTACTGCTCCATTGGAACTGATTTGGTTCATCTCATTGCTGAAGATGGCCAGGAACATCAGAATTGATCATCATATAGTATTGTTGTTAAAGTATATAATGATCTCCTGGTCCTGCTCATTTCACTGAGCATCAGTTCATGTAAGTCTCTCCAGGCCTTTCTGAAATCATGCTGTTGGTCATTTCTTACAAGACAATAATATTCCATAATATTCATCTACCACAATTTATTCAGCCATTCTCCAATTGAACCCATCAATTTCTAGTTTCTGGCCACTACAAAGAGGGTCAGCTATATTTCTAACCACAATTCTTCTAAAAATTAAAGGGAATAATATAGGACTCCTCCAAATGTTATATTATAATTGCATTGTTACTACTGGGCTTATATCCCAAAGAGATTATAAAGAAGGGAAAGGGACCTGTATGTGCACGAATGTTTGTGGCAGCCCTTTTTGTAGTGGCTAGAAACTGGAAACTGAATGGATGTCCATCAGTTGGAGAATGGCTGAATAAATTGTGGTATATGAATATTATGGAATATTACTGTTCTGTAAGAAATGACCAACAGGATAATTTCAGAAAGGCCTGGAGAGACTTACACGAACTGATGCTGAGTGAAATGAGCAGGACCAGGAGATCATTATATTTATTATATAAATATATTACCCTGCAGGGTAATGGGAAAGATTTTTTTTTTTTAAATGATGAGAGACCTAAGAATGTAGATAGAGGGAAAGTAACTAGTAGAGAGGAAAACATTGACAATATAAGAGAAAGAGGGCATGATTGTTAGAATAAATTCCTGGAGGAATAAAGAGAGGAAGGGATCAATATCACAGGTTGAGGGATGAGTCTTACAATATAGGAGGAACATTTACTCCTTAGAGATAGGAATGAAAGTAGAGATCTTGTGTAAAACTACAGAGGTGAAAAAGAAAAAAGTGGAAAGATTTTAGTATAATCCAAATGACAGATGGATCAGAGACCTCTCTATATTGATAATGCATTTTGTTCCTACCAAGGGCTTTCCCCTGGAAATGTCAGAATATGTCTTGGGGTCTTTCAAAAACCCTTCAATATCCCTCCAAGCATTAGGTTAATGAAAGCATTAAATTTAGTGCAGTTTTACTTAAGATAATTAAGAACACAGAAAGACTCTTATCTGAATCCTTAACAAACAACTACAGTTCAGTGGAATTTAGAGTCAATGAATTTAAAGTCAGAAGATCTAGGTTGAAATTTCTCTTGATCATCCTTAATGCTAGTGTCTTTCCTTTGTTGATTATTTCTAGTTTTTCCTATATGTCTTTTTATTTTTACATTGTTTAAAATGTAAGCTCCTTGAGATCAGGGACTGAATTTTGCCTCTTTTTGTTTTTTAAGTGCTTACATAGTCTCTAGTAAATAGTAGGCACTTAAATTTTACTGATTTATTGATTGATTGATGTCTCCCTCATTAGACTTAAGAGTTCCTTGAGAGAAGAATTTTTACCCAATTTCTTTGTGTCCTTTGAACTTAATATCGTGTCTGACACAGAGCAGATGCTAAATGAAAGCTTGTTGATGACTATTACCTATGTAACATTAGGCAAGCCATTTAAACTTCTTTGGGTCCTAATTTCCTCAT
>NC_045428.1:205202300-205252300 GCF_902635505.1 Sarcophilus harrisii
GGAGAAAGGTTGGTGGCCAGGGCTGTTCTTGAGGCCTCCAGAGAGCTAGGCCGGACTTTACATTACAACACAGTATTTTGATTTTTTTTTTTTTGGTGGTTGTTTGCTTGTATTTTTTTTCTTTCTCACTTTTTTTCCCCTTTTTGATCTGATTTTTCTTGTGCAGAATGACAAATGTGGAAATATGTATGGAAGAATTATACATGTTTTAAATATTGGATTACTTGTCATCTAAGGGAAAAGATGGGGGGAAGGGAGGGAGAAAAAAAATTTGGAACACAAGGTTTTTCAAGGGTGAATGTTGAAAAAAACTATGCCTGTGTTTTGAAAATAAAA
This sequence comes from Sarcophilus harrisii, assembly GCF_902635505.1. NCBI lineage: Eukaryota > Metazoa > Chordata > Mammalia > Dasyuromorphia > Dasyuridae > Sarcophilus > Sarcophilus harrisii. Next base: position 205,202,637 of record NC_045428.1, read on the forward strand.
AGCTTTAAAAATAAATTTAAAAAAAGAATATGAGTTTCTTAAGGGGATAGACAGCTTTTCAGTTTTTCTTTGTATCCTCAGCACCTAATGTAGTGTCTCATTCAGAATAGGTGTTCAGTAAATGCTTGTTGAATTGAAATTTCAAATTCTTTTAATTCCAAACTCACTTAGGCAATCAAATAATCTTCCCTCCTCCCTCATGTCATGTGCTTTCATATGCTTTTCAAACAAAAAAGAAAAAGAAAAAAAATTCACCCTGTTGAATGAATGGCATCATATTGGATGGTATTTCTATGCTTCAGTGATCTCATGAGTATAGGTACTCCAGTAAATTCTACATGTCAGCATTGAAGCTTGTATTTTAATCATGAACACAAAGAGGGGAAATTCCTTTGGTTATGAGGAGGACCCCAGCAGATTGCTTTCAGAGAACCACTGTCCCACTGCAACAGGGATTATGTTTTGTTTAAATGACTATGTACAGTGTTTATACTGCTGAATGTGCAGTATGCACAGGTGGATGCTTTAAAATAAAAATAAAAAGATTTTGATGCTTACTTGGCAAATCTCTTACTGAAGTAGTAACGGTATATCAGATACCACACTGGCTCACAAATTATTTTGCTCATATTGAAAGTTTATGGAAAAGGGGGAAAAATAGAAACGACATTGTTTTAGAAAGTTTATTTAACTCACAAGCTGAGTCTACATAGTTGTAATTTTTTGTTATTCCAAAAAAAAAAAACAAAAAAAAACCCTTAAATATGGTCTTGAAAAATCTTCTCAGTACTTATATTGGAAAGATGTAGTTTTATGGTATTTAAAAATGAAAAGAGGTTTTACTCTGTTAATATAGAAAAAATTTTAAATTGAGTATAGTTCTTTAAGGGAAAAAATACTAAATCTCTGACCTTTTAATAAAGTCATATAAACTCTGCTTGTTCATTCATTGACCTGTATGTGTTTTCACTTGTGTTTCAGAAGAGTAAAGGTTCATTTAAAATATGTAAGTAATGAAACAGGACAAGCATATCAGGGAGGCTAATAAGGATAGGAAAGAATGACTAACACTAGGGAAATAAGTTCTAATTTTAACTTGTAATGGATGATTCTACAACATTGTAAGTTGACAGATGTTTTATTCATTCCTTTACCAGAGTGAGGATGGTAAAGAAGAACATTCTTTATCTATAATGTTGTATTTTTCTTTCCAAATATGATGCTTAATGTATTGTAGACTAATTAAGCATGTGAACATCATTAAACAGTTTGTTTTGCATTGTCTTAAAGAGATGAAAAATTGCCAGAATCTGTTAGATAGTGGCAGTTCACTTCAAGCTGAAGAACTCTTCTACTATCTAAAGTGAATATAATCTCCTCTAGGGCAGACCTCATTTTGATTTTTTTTCTTCTTCTTCTTTTCCTCAGTGCTTAGTACAGCACTTTGGAACAAAATAAGTGCTTAATAAAAGATAATAAATACCAGGGCAGGGAATGTCTTAGTTGCCTTTATACTCATTTCTCAATGTATTAGTAAGCAAGGAATAAAATCTTTGTCAAGTGCCATTTCTATATGTCAGGTGAACTTTGCTTGAAGGTCTTTTAAAATAATCCACAGATTACAACAATTATTTTATTTTATTTTATTTTTGGTGAAAATACTGTATTGTGATCCACATTCAGTCCCAACAATCCTTTCTCTGGATGGCTTTTTCCATCTCAAGTCTATTGAAATTGACTTGAATCACCTCGTTGTTGAAAAGAGCCACGTCCATCAGAGTTGATCACATAATCTTGTATAAGAATCATTTTAAAGATTTTCTGAACTGTAAGAATCTCATCTAAATATGTGAATAAGGACATAGAAAGTAAGACCAAAGGAAAAAGCCAAATTTTGAAATCTCATTGTTGACTTTACAATGGTTCAAGGTAGTACTTTTGGGGCAATATTTATAACTTCATGCTTAAGCCTCTCAGCGTAGACAAAGTGAAAGGATAGTTTTGAAAATAATGCTTTTGTCAGTATTAGACACCGTTGTTATTCCTAGAGTGCTGGTTTGACTACTTCATTTTCCTACTTGATAAACTCCAGTGACTCTCTATTTAATGTAGCATCAAATATTTTTTAATCTTTATCTCGTACTTGTAAAATGTCTATTTTTGCCTATCATTTTTTAATTGTGTGTGATTCTTAGTATATTTTTGCATAAGTAGACATATATATGGTATACATAGTTAAAATTTTTTGAGTGGTAAGACAGAATGATTACAAATGTTTGGAGACTGCTGCTATAGGACTTCCACTGAATCTTAGGTTCCTTTAACCTCTGACCCTGATTATATTCCCCTTAGTCAATGTTCTTAAAATCGACATCTAGAACTAAATATCATATTCTAGATGTGGTCTATTCATAGTCTGAACTGCCTTTCCTTACCCTTCCCTTCCTCCCCTTCCTCCCTTTCTCTTTTCATTCCCTCCCTCTCTTTGTCCTCCTCTCTCTTCTCATTTCCCCTTTCCTTTTTCTTTTTGAAGGGGGAAAGTGATATGGGGGAAAAGTAATAATGATATATAAAAAAAAAAGGAAGAAAAAGAAAGGTAAAGGAAAGGAAGGAAAGGGGGAAGAGAAGAGGAAGGAAACCAAAGGGATAGAGCTCTGGATCAGTAGTCAGTTAAAATTTGAGTTCAAATTAGACTCCAGACATTTAGTATGTAATCTTGCCAAATCACAGCCATTGTTTGCCTCAGTTTCTTCAGTTGTTTAAAAAATAGTATTACCTCTCTCAGGCTGTTGTGAGGATCATTTAAGATAACTGTAAAAAAAAAATGCTTAAAACTGTGCTTGGCATATAATAGGAGCTATATAAATGCATATTTCTTTTCCTTCCCTCCCTGTTTTGATTTGATTGAATGTGTCCTTCAATGTAGGCAACACAAAATCGCAAGTGAATTGATTTAATACTTTAATTTTCCAACTATAGTCATAACTTAGACATATAGTAATAATAAGGAATCCATTTCTGAAGTCAAAGGAAGGAATTCCTTTTTACTAGAAGAAAAACTATAGTTTCCATTAGAAAATAGGCTATTAAAGAGTTGTAGATACAACTTGATCTTGAGAGAGAATTAATTTGAGAAAAATAAGAATGATATAGCTAGTTTGGACTCTAATCTGCTAATTTGTTTCATTCTTGTTCTCCAAGAATTGATGGCATAAAATGGAAAAAATTGGTGGGCTTCAGCAAAAATAAAGTTTGGGTGCCAACTTTGTTGATGTTGTTTTTCTTTACTATTTTAGACTTTAAGGAACAACTTTCTTCAACCTGGACCCATCAATGCAATCCACAAATCTGCCGTAAATAGGAAATCTATCAAATGTTGAGCATACATACTTTGTAAAAAAAAAAAAAAAAAAAAAAAAAAAAAAAAAAAAAAAAAAAAAGTGCCTTTTACTTGTATCTTCATTCTAGTTTGGAGTAGATTCAGGAAAATGTCCTTGGCTCCAAAATGATTTTGAATAAGGTTTAGAGGCTTTTGTGAGGCTGGGCTTCTTTCCAGCCTAGTTTCCCTTTGCCACTTCCAGGTAAGAACCAAGATCTTTGAGCATTGGTTGTTTAAAAGGACTGACCTATAAATAAACAGAGAAAATTACATTTTCTTAGCTACCTGGCCCTGAACCTTTAAACAAACATAGACATCTGAAAGAAACTCAAGAGAGTCAAATGTGAAAAGCAACAGCAGCTTGGGGGGAGGGGAGACCCTGGCTCTTTTTTACAGCAGACATGCCCAGCTGAAAGCTTGTGCCCAAAGTTTACAAACCCAGTGTGATTTCTCTTTCTGGAGTTACCTTGAGTTTCCATGGCTCCATGGCTAGTGCTGCAGGCCAGCTTACTGGATGTTTGTCAGTTGATGCATATATTCAGGCAGTCATAAAAGCAAGGAGAATAGGACCTTTAAATCTGTTTTTAAGTCCAGTCATTTTGGTTTGGGCCGTGTTCTTTAACTTAACTGAAAGGTTCTCACTCTGCATCCCAACTTCATCAAAGACTGAATTATGTGAGAATCTATAGACTTTTTTTTTCTCTTAACAAGTTTAATTTGAGGTTCAAGGTGCTTATTTGAGTCAAAGTGACAATGATCTATCTTGATTAGATAATAACTTCTAGTGGGAAATACTTTGTAATCCCTATAGTTTAGTCAGCAAAACTGACAATGTAGAAATGATGGACAACTCAATAACAATAATGGTATTGATAATGATAATGTTTATATAGCATTTAACATATGCCAAATACTGTACTAAGTGCTTTACAATTATTATCTCATTTGATCTTCACAACAGTGTTGAAGGGTACGTCCTATTATTACCTACTTCTGTTTTGCAGTTGAAGAAATTGAGCTAAACAGAGGTTAAGTAGGGTCAGGAAAAGCTTGTTTCATCTGGGAGAAAGAGGGATTTTTTTTTTTTTTTTGCTTTATCTTTTGTTCAAATGCTTATTTACATTTTTTATTATTGAAAATCAACTTTTATTAACTGTCAGTCCTCCACTGCTACTTTCTTTTCTTTCCTGTTCTCTGCTTTCACTCCCAATTCTTCCTCCTGGAACTCTTAAAGACCTTTGTTTCTAAGTCTCATACATTTTTATGCTTTATTTTTTGCTAATTATCAGTACTTTTCTCTAACTGTAAACTCTTTGAGACTGAGTGACTATATATGATTTATCAATATATCTTTGGAACTTGCATGATAAGTTGACTATAATTCATGTAATGAATATTTAAGTATTTTAGAGCATCTAAACACATCATGAAAATTGAGAACTTGTCCAGAAGAACAATATAAATCAATTGTGATATTGTGGGAAAAGTATGTGTTATGGGAAAAAGTATGAGTCAGAAAATCTGGGATCAAATCTTACCTCTGTGTGACCCCTGACCTTGGGCCTTTGTCTCCTTATTTGTAAAAATGAAGGGGGTTGGGCTAGGTAGAGTCCCAGGTCTCTCTCACATTTCTGATTCCATTTTTATTTGCAGAGTGAATTACTTTGGATCATCTAAAAAAGTTCTAGCAATGTGAATGAAGCCTAAAGAAATCCTGGAAAACCTATGCCTAAAGAAACATAAATCAAATTATATAGAGAGGGTAGAGACCGTGTTTTACTTTTTCCTTTGACACAAGTGCTTGGTACATATAAATATTTATTTTTTAAAAATGTATGTTATTAAAAAACAGAATATAAAAAAGAAAAACAGAAAATGAAAACAAAACAAAACAAAATAGAACATTGTCAAGTGTCCAGTGGATCAGGAAGGATTTTTGAATATATTTTGATATATAGCAATAAATTACCAGTTCAAGAAAGGATATATAATAGTAGGAAAATTATATTCATGAGTGTCCATCTTTTTTGGCTTCATTCTGAGTTATTCTTCACAGCTTATATTTTTAGAAAGATGTGTTCAAAAGATGGAAGCAAGAGCAGAGTTATTATGTCCAAGAGATGGAAGCATTGAGGCTGTATATAAAGCAGAGTGCCTTACAAATAGCAGATGTTTAAGAATTGCTTATTAAATAAGTTGAATACAAGAGTACATTAAAATTCATAATGAACCAAGGCTAACTATAAACTCCATGGATGACAAAAAGGTTTACAACCCCATCTTCCCACTTTCCAATCCTCCCCCCACCTTTTTAGAAATATAGGGAAGGTATACTTTGATGCTCTGAAAGTCTTCTTTTTCCTGAAAGGGATAATGCAGATTTTTCTCGTTTTGTAAAAGATTCTTCTTTTCTTATAAATAAGGCATATTTCCTTTTTGTACCAGTAACTAAAGCAGTGGCTCCATCTATGCACACAAAGCGATTTGGAGCAGCAATAGGAATCAACACATCAAATCAGTTGAATTCAGCCAAACAATCTGTTATTTTGAAAGCAATGGGTTATAATGGCTTGTTTGAATCCAGTGAGTTGTTTTTCAAAGTAACAGTCATTTGGCTAAGCTTCACTTAAAAAAAAATGTAAACTATTTTGACTGTGTAGACACAACAAGGGTCTGCAAAATGCTGGAACAACTGGTTGGAAAGCATTGCTTTTCCTCTGAGTTTCCAAGTATTTGGAAAGTCATTTCTCTTCGTTGGGGCTCTGTTTCTTAGTCTGTGGAATGAAGAAGTTGAATTAGGTAATTTCTATATTTTTTCCCAATTCTAAATTTTATGACCTATGACTGCTTCCCCTCCTCCCTCCCAAATGAATTGTCATTTGCTTTGGTGTTGGCAGCACTGACTGCAACTGAGATTGAGCAAACTCAGGCAAAACACCATCTGCTTTACTGGGATCAGGTGAATCTATCCCAAGGTTGGTCTTGGAACTTGGAACACTAGTAGGAGAAGAATTTGAGATTGTCATGTACAGTCAAACAAAGGACATAAGACATAGGAAATATATTGCCATGTATACTGTACAAAAGAAAATTTATGCATTTTTATGGTCTTACAGCCTTGCCCATTTTAACTAATCATAGCATATAGTTTGATATATAAAAGAAGAAATGTGACATTCTTAACATAAGCTCTTTTTGAAAGATAAGAGAATCAAATTTCAAAGGATTCCAGAGGTTTTAGAGGAAGTATAGATAGAATTCCTAGATTACAATTCTGTAGGAGAAGTTGCCTTATTTTATTTTAAAATTTATTTATCTTATCCAGGCTAGAAATCCAGTGGCCACTCATAGGCACAACGCCATTGATCTGCATCAATTTGATTGTTTTCAGGCAACCTTGTGACTCACCAGATTTTAGGAGTTCACTATATTGATGTCAGATTTAGTGTAGACAGCAGATCAGTTTGACACACTGATGCTCAGAATGTCTGAGCTCAAACAATTCACCAATTTCAGCCTCTACTAGCAGGGATTGCAGGTATTTTTTTATGCCTCATGACAAGTTGCTTTTAAAAATAGTTACTATTTTTCTAAAAACAATTTTTAGTAATAGAGAATCTCGCTAATGAAATTGGGATCACAGAAAATCTGGTAATCATGATGAGAAAGAAAAAAAGTAATGTGAATTCACAGGGTGAACATATTTTTAGAAAGATATGTTGAGAATGCAGAAGAAAAGACAGATAATTGATGCTCTACACAAAGAATGGTTTACAATTGGTAAATGTTTAATAAATGTTGGTTAATATGAATTGCAGTGTTATGGTCTTGTGAGAACAGAATTAAGTTATATTCAAATTCATAATAAAATGAGGCTGACCATAAACTCTACCTTCCTTTTCTTCCCATCCCCACTCACTTTTTTATGTGCAGAGAAGATCCAAAAAGGGATAGGGGCAATGCTTGGGGTATCATGGACAATTATAATAGATAAACAAAGAAAACAGTTTTAATTTTATGTCTGACTTCTCTAACAAAACTAGTTTTCAGCTTGGAGAAAATAGAATAAAAATGTTTAGGAAAAATTCAAGGTAAATGAAGAGCTGATGAGAAGAATATGAGGCTGCCCTCAGTACATTCAAATCATTAGGTATGGTTGTGATGATTATTCAATTATAAAGATCTTTGAAAGAGTATGGAAAATCAAACTGGTCCTTTAGGACTAGAAAATGTCCAATATTTGTGTCAGTTATCAAATAGGTAAGGAGGAGAGAGTCTATAAACTCTAGTTGGTAATCATTACTTTCTACACAGACTATTGTATTATTATTAAAGGGATAATTCTTGAAAGCTATCATCTGGAAGAAGGATTGCAATTTTTTTTCTGTTTGGCCCCAGAGGACAGATCTAGGAAGTTGTGAAGAGGTCCACATAAAGGAAAATCTCCTAATTAGAACTTTCTAAAAATAGAATGTACTAAAAATATTTATTGTAGCTCTTTTTGTGATGGCTTAGAATTGGAAATTGAAGGGATGCCATCAATTGGGGAAAGGTTAAACAGGCTGTGGTATGTGATTGTAATGAAATATTATTGTGCTATAAGAAATGACAAACAGGATGATTTCAGAAAAACCTAGAAAGACACGGACTGATAAAAAATGAAGTGAAAAGAACCAGGAGAAGATTGTACACAGTAACAGCAATATTATATGATGAAGAACTATGAATGAATTAGCTATTCTCAACAATATAATGATCTAAGACAATCCCAAAGGACTAATAGATGAAGCGCACACCATCTACCTCCAGAGAAAGAACTGATATTGTTTGAACACAATATTTTTCATTTTCTTTATTTCATTCTTTTTCTTTTATTTGAATGTTCTTGTATGACTAATATGAAAATGTTTTACAAGATTGCATATGTATAACTTGTATTTGCTCAGAAAGGGGAGAGGGAGGAAGGAAAGGAGGAATAAAATTTGGAACTCAAAATTTAAAACAAAACAAATGTAAAAATTGGTTTAACATGTAATTGGGGGAAAATGTATTAAAAAATAAAATGACCAAGATGAACTAGAAAAAATAAATAAAATTTTCAAGGTTAAAAAAAGTGAATCTATTGTTTCATGAAATAGTTTATTTTTACCTACTGCAAGTCTTCAAATGAAGGCTCATTCTGCATTTGTCAGAATGTCTAGGAATATTTTGGATTAGAAAACCAGGGAGCTCCTCCCCAACTCCTAAATTCTGTAAAATATGAATCTTTTAGGACTTATTTTGACTGTTTATGTCAAAGTTTGGAATTAACTGTTCATTATATATGTACATAAAGAGTATCCACATATGATAATGTATTTCTATATGCATATTCTTATAGTTAGTTCACTATGCATATAGAACACCTGAATTACTGTTTTTTCTGTTTTAAACTGTTCTCTTGAGTGAATGGAATTACTCACAAAGGAAGAAAGTACCTTATAGCTCAGTGGTGATAATCTCCTACAGGCAATTTCACTTAATTAGGAGAGAAATGTCCTAATTTGCAGGGGAAAAGACAGTCATCTTGAGAATAATTAATTTCTACTATGAAAAATGCATATATAAATGTGGTTACCTTCACAAATTAATTACCTCATTTTTGGATATTTGTCTTGTCTAGAATGTAGCATCCTTCAAAATGTAATTAAAATATTTAGTAAATGGCAAATCAAAAATCATTGCTTATGCTGTTTCTAAGCCAATGTATATACAGGATGAACAGACTATTAGTACAGAACTAGTGAACATTAATGTAATTCTTCTAATGCAGACTTCTAGTGCATTTAGATTGCACCTCAGAACAGCAAAAAAAAAAAAAAAAAAAAAAGATGAAAAATATACCAGATGAACCTCTAAAATGCAATCCACATGCAATGAAACTAAATGAACCAGATTCAAACATGGAGAATAATCAGTAAAATCATTATGATTTGAGCCCTAGCCTAAGTAAGTCTAGCATCATCTGAATATGTCTCTCTTCCAGATTATTTGAATCAGCTCACCTTAGCAACCAATGGCATTAAGAACATAAATGTCCTTATTAAAAAATAGAAATGATTGAGAATTGGTACCTGGACCAGTTGGGAGTGAATCCACAGAATGAATAGAAAGTTTCTGCAATATGGATGCCATTAGAGCAACTTTAGGTGAAAAATGTTTTGGTATCATTACTTGTCTTCCTTGCTTTGGCCCAAGAACTTTCTGATTCTGGAAGTTCTGGAATTCCATTTTTTTTTTTTTAAATAAACAATTGCCAACTTGCAATTCTTCTGGCTGCATCTTAGAAGACCCTAGCTCTTGAAATGAAGGTACCTGTCATTTTCTCAGGATTATCTATGTCTCATGGTTCCTTCTTCCAGGACTTTCTGCTTTGTTCTTCTTGAGCATGCATCTTCTCACAGAATTCTAGAAAATTGAATCGTTTCTTAGTGGCTTAAAGTCTGCTGTGTCATACCCTAAACAGGGAGGAAAGACTTCAGCTATCTGCTGGATCCAGTCTATGCTTCCTACCTAAATTTCTTTATTTTCTCAGTTTAATAGTCCACTATTGATCCACTTATTAAATGGTAGGTTGGTTTGCTCCTTTTTTGGAAAACTTAAAATTTTTTTTAATGAAACCTCATAGACTCAAAGAGTGACAAGGTAGACCTGAAATGTCATCATTTAGCATCATTTTCTTTCTCTTGCATAGCCTGAGATGGAATTAGAGAAACACTGTTATTTCAAAAATAAAATACGCTGCTCTTTTGCACTCTCACATTCTTTAGAAATCTGTAAAACAAGGAAAATAGCAACTTTCCACCTACTTCGCCCTCAGTGGTGTGGAATGAAATGAGTTGGTATTTGTAAGTGTTTTGAGATGATGAGGTGAAAGGCTGCATACAAAGTATTGCTAAAAACATCAGATAATTTGGAAATATCACTAGAATTTGTCACAGAAATTGCTGCATCAATCTCAGCATCAATTCAAAAAGTTCCCCTGATAAAAAAGCACTTCACATGGACACACACACAAAAATTGTCCCTGGAATTGTGTTGAAGCAATCACTGTACAGTTATCTCTCCTGTCATTCCCATTGTTAAACCTGAATTATTTTAGAATTTCTGACAATGGGATGTTCTAACTGACCGCCAGGTAAGTTATTCTAGACATAATCTTATGGCTTTCAACTGGAAGTTTGGAAATGCTGATTTTGATTTTAAAGCCTTTCATTTCTATATCAAAGATTACCCAAGATGTTTTTCCCTAGCATTGAAAAAGATTTGTTTTTCCTTAGGTATTATCTTTTAGAAATAAAAAAATAATAAAAAATTATGCTATTTCACTAGCATAATGTAGTTGCAAGGATTCAGCATATAGTTCAAATGGAGATAACTTTAGGTGTGAAGTTAATTAAGAAAAAATAGATCAAAGCTATCCCCCACCTACCCCTGAATTACTCCAACAAAAATGCTTTAAAATCATCCAGTAAGAAGTAATAAGACTTCATAAGGAACTTATCCCCTTATTTTATGGAAGAAACTCTGGGAAGTTAGGACCACACAAGTAATAAGTTCAAAGATTTGATTGTTTGTGTCTTTATTTTTGTTTAACAAACCTTAAAATGTAAAGCAAAGATTTGAACCCAGAATCTTTGAGTTTCAACCCAATATTCCTATCATTACACTCAGCTGAGCTTGTATTAGCTCCCTCTGTAAGTTATTCCAGGGCCAACAGCTAAAGGAGGGGCCAATGGAGAGTTAGGGGTGGCCTTCGATATCTTAACTCTCCCAGATGAGTGTATGATCCCTAGGGAGTCAATGGATGGTTTGATCACATTTGCCTCATGATATTTCTTAAAGTCATGGCAATCACTTTAAAACACCAACGTTATTTTTGTCATCTGGAAACTCTGACCACTGTATTCATGGTTAAGAACTCTTCTAATATCTAACATTTGTAAGGTACCTACTATGCGTCAGGCACTATGTGAAACATTTTTTTACAAATAATATCTCATTTGATCCTTGCAGCAGCCCTGTGAGGTAGATGATATTTTTACTACCATTTTATAGTTGAGGAAATTGAGGCAACCAAATGTTAAGAGATTTTCCCAGAGTCACGCAGCTAGTGGGTGTCTGAGGTTTCATTTGAATCTAGGTCTTCCTGGTTTTAGGGCTCTAGCCTGTGAGTTACCCACTTGCATCTTGAATTTAAATCTCTATTATGAGTCTATGATTATTTCCTCCCAGATTTTTTCATCTTTAGATCCTTCAGATGATCCTTTGCCAACCTGGTCAACCTTCTCAGTATTCTTATTCAAATTCTCCCTCAGTATTCTCCCTCAAATATAGTGCCCAGATCTTTAAACACAAGGCTTTCTATGTAGTCTGGCCAGGACAGGACAATTACCTTTCTAATTCTGGACACTAAGCTTCTCCATGCAGACTAAGATGACTAGGAGAACATCCTTGCCTGCTATATCACATTCTTATCTTATATAGAGATTCTGTGGGGAAGCTTTATAAATTCATTATAAATTCATATTTGACATCTTTTTTTTTTAATTTAATAGCCTTTTATTTACAGGTTATATGTATGGGTAACTTTACAGCATTGACAATTGCCAAACCCCTTGTTTCAATTTTTCACCTCTTACTCCCCACCCCCTCCCCCAGATGGCAGGATGACCAGTAGATGTTAAATATATTAAAATATAAATTAGATACACAATAAGTATACATGACCAAATCGTTATTTTGCTGTACAAAAAGAATCAGACTATGAAATATTGTACAATTAGCTTGCGAAGGAAATCAAAAATGCAGGTGGGCATAAATATAGGGATTTGGGAGTTCAATGTAATGGCTTTTAGTCATCTCCCAGAGTTCTTTCTCTGGGCGTAGCTGGTTCATTTCATTACTGCTCCATTGGAAATGATTTGGTTGATCTCATTGCTGAGGATGGCCAGGTCCATCAGAACTGGTCATCATATAGTATTGTTGTTGAAGTATATACATATTTGACATCTTAACATAATGTTAAATTCTATCATTGACCTTCTGCTATTTCTAAGAAGCACATAATTTGGTTGTGAATCTACTTTTCAAGATGACCCATTTTATTGCCTAACTTGGATCTCTCACTTCTGCTGAAACTACCTACCTATATGTAAGGGAGATCTTAAGGTTATTCATTCTCCCCCTCTACATCTGATTGGGATCTTCAGTTTGCTGGGTTTTGGTCAGTATTGTTCAATTTTGTTTGGGTTATTGCACTTTTTGGACAACGCCTATAACTTGAACATTGCTCTATATCTACCACTGTCACCAAAAAAAAAGATGCCTTGATACTTGAAAATACCCTTGTATCATTTTTTCTTAGTGATACAGAGTAGCACATGAGTGCTTGCCCTGTGAGAGTTCTCCATAAAATAAATCTTTTTGGCAAGTTTGGCATCTAAACAATGTGGCTAGCCTATCGGGGTTGTGCTCTCTGCAGTAGAATGTGAATGTTTGGCAGTTTACTTTGAGAAAGGACCTTAATGTTTGATATCTTAGGCCTTCCAAGTAGTGTTATTGCTTTCTAGTAGTGGTATTGCTAAATCAAAGTCTAAGCACATTTTGGCAACATTTTGGCCATAGTACTAGATTGCTTTCCAGATTAGCTGAACCAATTTACGTCTCCACAAATAATATAATAATTTCCCCCCAGAATCCTGACCCTTTCAATATTGTTCATTTTCCTTTTTGTCATTTTTGCTAATTTGATGTGTGAAAAGTAGGACTTTTAGTCAACTCTGGTTTCTAAAATGTTTTTCCTTCTCCTCTGTGCATAGCACACTTCTGCTCTTCAGCTACAACAGAAAGAGTTGGACTACAGAGTTTTTAAAGTCTCTAGTTCTAAATTCTATGACCTATAAACTGTAAGTTGTGAGTGATAAAATTTAAAGAACCCAACTACCTAGTTGGGAAAACTGGATTACCTTGATACATAGTAGATCTTATAGACCATCAAATCTTCTATAAGTGAGGAACTGATAAATATCACATCCTAGGGGAATCTTCATGTAGGAGATCAGATTTGTCTGATGCTGTAAAATCTATATGATGACAATCTAAGAAATTGCTTGACATATATATATATATATATACACACACATACACATACCCATTTCTGATAGTGGCTTACCATTTAGATTTACCTGCTTCACTTTGAATATATCATGTTCCAAGTCCTTATTATAAATATTTTATCTTTAATAATTTTCTGTCATGTCCTACTCATTGTGATCCCATTTGATGTTTTCTTGGTAAAGATACTGGAATGGTTTGCCATTTCCTTTTCATTTTACAGATTAGGAAACTGAAGCAAACCAGTTAAAGTGATCACACAGCTAGTAAATGTCTGAGACCAGATTTGTTTTTAGAAAGAGGAGTCTTCTTGACTCCAAGTTTGGTGCTCTATGCACTGGGCTGCCTAGGTTCTATTAGTGGTCCATATGGGACCAAACTCAAACTCACATTCTCTATCCCTTAGTCATTTTAGAGGAGCAGCAGGAGTTTTTCATAAGAGATTCCAGAGGAGTTGTTGGTATTTGTTTGAGTGGAAGGATTATGGACCAGAAGAACCTGTATTCCATATCTTTACTCCAGAGTTGGTATAATCCTACCAGAGTCACATTACCAAGCCAGGATCATGGGGAAGCATGTTGAGGGAATGACCATTTATCTGCTGTTGTATTACCTACATTAGTAGCTATTGATTTTTCTTGTTTGTTCTTGAAGAGGACCATTAACCCAGGAAGGTGATGCCATGATGGTAAATGAATTGATTTAAGTGAGGAAGATCTGTGCAAAGTCACCAGACTCACTTTATCCTCTGGGGTCAAGGAGATCTTGACCTTTTAAAGCTAAACTCTTTAACAGGTCTTAATTTGACTTAGGTAACACCCATTCAGTAATTAAGGCTAGGTAAGAAATGAGGCAAAAAATGGCTTCTTTTATCTAGTTAAACACACACACACAATCATTCTTAGTTTTTGGTTGAAACAAAAACAATTATTATTTACGTTCATTCTGAGCCACCAAAGCCCAGACAATGCCAAGTGAGACTTGATTATTATATTAAGTGTGAGTAGGTAGGGACTAGCAGCTCAAAAGGACCCTTCCTATTGTCAGAGATTGAGGGGAAAAAAAGCTTACTGAGGTGAGATTTTGATTTACCATTTGCTGACTTTTTTTTTTTTTTGGTTAGGCAATTGGGATTAAGTGACTTACCCAGAACACACAGCTAGTGTTAAATGTATGAGGATGATTTGAACTCAGGTTTTTTTTTACTCCAGGGCCATTGTTCTCCCCACTGCACCATCTAGCTGCCCCTATTTATTGACTTTTAAAAAGACTTCTTTCTGACTTAATGGTGAGTTGGTAAATATTTAGTAATTCACTTTTAGGAAGAAAATTATATGTGACACTTTTAAAAGTTTAATCAGCATTATTAATTTTTTGTTCATCACTTTCTTAAATCCAGACAATTAACAAAACAATAAACCCAGCCTGATGTGTAGCATTTGACTATTCCTGAGGTGTAAATGCCCATTTTAAAGAACTTCTAACAAGCTGTTCTGAGGAGCCAGTGCAGCTGACTCTAGCACACCCCTGGTTAAGCCCTTTTTTGTGCCTAAAAAAATTTTTTTTGACAGATGGATTTGGATACCTCTCCTCTGGTATAGTCAAGACTCATACATTCCTCCCTTCCCCCCCACCCCCCTTCCAACAATGTCTCAAGGGCAACTTCCACTAGGCAAGATAACCACATTGTCTGCTAAGTGAGCCCTACCACTGAATTCTTAGACAAGGGCCAGGAGGATAACATTTGGTGTAGAGAATATCAAAATATTTATGTGAAAAATAGAAAATTCAATGTTCTTATCTAGGAGATTACAGAATATTAAATATCTACATGATTGAAAATATCTGGAGATTTAACTAAATTGTTTACTTACTATTGGGATGTTGGGTTTTATGCAAACACATACATATACATATATAATACATTATTGTATTGTATGTATATAATTATATTGTATATGTGTATGTACATACATATATACACATATCTATCTCTATCTCTATCTCTATCATCTCTATCTATCTCTATCTCTATCTCTATCTCTATCTCTATCTCTATCTCTATCTCTATCTCTATCTCTATCTCTATTTATCTTACCTGGGAGTGTATGGAGTATGTAGGGAGAACTGGTGAGAGTTCTTGCTGAGTCTTCTTCAAGGCTGATTTCCCACCTTTGTGGTATACCTGCCACTCAACTCTCACCTGAGGCTCTAGGAAGCTGTATCACTGCAGTGGCCACACCCTGATAAACAATCATGGCAGATGGATTAAGCCAGATTAAACCCATTGGTGAGTTCCCAAGCATGTGAAGACTTCTCTTGGTGAAATGGGAAAATAAAAACAATTTGTTTCAATTACCATGAAAGTAGCTGAAGCAAGCTCTGTGAAGTGTTTACAGCTTGGTTAGACATCAAAGATACCAAGATCAACTACCATATCCTCAACTGTCGCCAATTGTTCTGATTTCTGACTTGCCATTGGACTTCCATGCCTGGAAGAGGGAGTAAGGTCGACAGTTTGTGCAATTCTGCCTCACTTAAATCCAATTTACGTACAAGTCATGGCATCGCTCATTTGTGATATAATTGGTTTTTGAAAATAGAAGGCTGAACCCCAATCTTATCTATAAATGAAGGAGATGAAGAGGCTGGGGGACATGACATATGCAGTAAATTCTTTTTCATTGCTAACATTTTTGTTCTAACATTTGCTGTAAGCAAGAGAGTCAGCTTTCTTCTATAATAATCCCTTTAATGTAATACCAATAGCCAGTGAGAAATATTGCCCAAGATCAGAAGTTCTTAACCTTTTTGTATGTGTGCTGTAGATCTCTTTGTCAGCCTGGTGAAGCCTCTGAACCCCTTTTCAAAATACTGTTTTTAAATGCATAAAATAAATAAAATACATAGCATGACAAAAGAAAGCAATTATTTTGAAATCCAGTTATTGGTATGTTAACAAAATAAATTCATGCACTCCAGGTGAGGCCCTTTTCTATCGAGAATCTTGCTCTTTCTAATAGGAAGCTGGGAAATAGCAATTTTGATATCAAACCTTTCAAAGATTTTAGATGTAAATTGATTCTGCAATGTAAAAAACAAATGCCTCCAAATGGGGTAAATTTATATGCTAGCTATAAGCCATAGCTGAACCCTCCCTTTCCCCAGTCTTTAGCAGCTGCAACTCACAGGAACCAGAGCTTTCCCTAGGGTCCTGCTAAAAACAGCTGCTAATGGACTTACAGTGAATAATTTAGCAGCTGGAGGGGGTGGGGCAGGGAATGGATCAAGGGGGTGGGTAGAGCAAGAATTGGGACTGGGGTGATTTCTACTCACTAAGAAACTACTTGAACAGCAGGCTGATGGAAAAAAACTTGTGAGCATTATCAGGCCAATTTCAATCTATACTGCACCCCGTTAGAAATAGATTCTGTTTTAAAAGTTGTCTTGTAATTTGATTATTTGGAGTTCACATTGCATTTTACCATAGAAACCATCATGCTTTAGATTTCCAAAAGACAGGCCACCTAATTGGCCCATAAATTCACTATAACATAGAATATGTACAGAGTTCCAAATTAATGATATTATGGAAATAAACTTGAAGAAGTAGGGGCTACACAGAATTTGCCAATGAGAGAGATTCAGAGACTGAGACAACCTCAGAAGTCTTGCCTAGAAGAGTTATTGACAAATGGAAAGAGGATGTGGGTAATTGTCTAAATTTTTATGTCTAAATGAATTGTGAATATTTTATGCAGGTAATTCCATCCCTCAGCCCACCTAGAGTCATTACAAATTCTTTGCACCCGTGCCACTTATGGGGGCTGTATACCACACCCAATCTGATGACCAGATGAAAGGACAAATAAGATCTGGAAATGCAGATTGATTATTAAATTTCAATCAATCACAGAAATAACTAAAGTATGTCTTACATACAGTAGATTCATCTCAATAATTGGGCACTTTCTTCTAGAATCATTCAAGATAGAAAAAGTCCTAGAGATCCTCTAATTCAGACCCTTAATTTTACAAATGATCAAACTGAAGTTCATAGAAATTATAGGGATTGCTTAAATCAAGCTAATTAGTGATAAGAATTGGGGCTCAAATCCAAGTCTCTTGATTTCAATTAAATTCAATTCAACTATTTCTTGTAAGTACCATGATTTTTCTCCTCATTTATCCTCTTGTCATGTTGACAAACACTAGTTTGTGCCCACAGTTACTCAGGCTAACCTGAGTATTATTACAAATTGCCAAAACTGTGTATGAGTAGTCTTTGGATCACTGTTAGAGACCATCTGTGGATTTTGGAATGCTTTTCCTTCTATACCTCCTGGCTCACCTGGCTTCCTTAGAGTCACAAGTAAAATGCTATCTTCTATAGGAAGATTTTCCCCTGATCCTTTTGAATTGTAGTGCTTCCTTTTGTTGATTATTTCCAATTTATCCTTGATGAGATTTAGGTGTACACCAAATGGCGAAATTTAGGAGAGGCATTGGTGCCAAATGAGGGTTTCTGTATTAATTCACATGTGAAAAATTCACAAAGGCCTTTTCCTTGTCAAAAGATACATTTATTTATGAGAAGAAGTTATAAACAAAATGGAGTAAAAATAGGCACTAGGAGTGGTAAATATGAAGAGCACATAGTTAGCAAAGAAAGGAATTTTAACAATTAACAACAGAAAAGACAAGTTTCCTGGTGGAATTCACAATTAGCCAGGAGAAAGGCAATATGCCATGAAGTGGGAGTATGCCATTGACTAGCAGACTAAATCCATAGAGAAGTTTAGCATCCTAAAATAGCTAGTTAGCTATAAGAAGGAGAAAGAGATGGGAAGAAAGACAACATGAGGCAGGATGCTGTGGCAGGCTAATCCAAAAAGGATTCAGCAAAAATGGTGCAGACCATGGGCAGATTTATAGGGGAAATTTAACCTTGGAGATTTGACATCATAATTGTGACTTTCTGATACAGTAAGGTGCGGTTTCCAAAGACTTTCACAGGGGTGGGACTGTAAGGCTGAGCCAATCCCCATCAGTGCCTTTCTTTGCTTACCTCAGGGAGTAAGCCTATCAATATTTCAACCTACCTATTTACACAGGACCTCATCAGCTTGTTTGTGCCTTCTTGTTTGCATATTGTCTGCTCCATTAGACTGAGTTCCATAAGAACAGGGACAGTCTTTTGTATTGTTTTTTTCCATCACTGGAATTTAGCATTGTGCCTGGTATATAGTAGGCACATAATAAATGTCTACTGGTTGAATGACTGACAAATCATAGAAGGATATATAAAACAGGATCAAAAACCAGAGTAGCAGATCTCAGTCACTTTTGAGACTATACTTTTTCCAACTTCTGGTGGCAAAGACTTCATGTGGTTAACAAAGATTCTTCAGTCCAATCCTATCATCTCAGAAATTGGAATTTCTAGCTAGAGGGAGCTTTCAGGTTTCTGAAATAGTTAGCCACATGGCCACCTGGTTTGTAATGAAAAATCATCTGTATTTCACCAGTGTATTTACTTCAGAAAATATAAGAACCTATGGTCCATATTTGCACTCTTAGATTATCTTATATTCTAATCAATGGATAGGGAAAAATGTGTGGTCTGGGGTAGTATTACTTTCTTTCAGTGGTACAGGAAGCATTAGAACTTCTAGATTAAGAAGGAAGGAAATGAGTCTAAATAATGTACCCAGCTCAGGAACTTCACATTTTCTGCCAATGCTCCTACTCAAACCTAATCCCTGAAGACTTTTAATGGCCACCTAAGAGGGAGACAGTGTTAATGGCAGTTGATGTCCTGAAAAGCTGCTCTCACAAAATTCTGAGTGACTTGCTTTCTAGCATTAAGCATGGCAAACTATTTGCTAATTCCTCACCTGGCTAATTGGTTATATTTCTGGTTTACTGCATTCTTGATAAATCTCACCTGTGTTTTGTTGTCATGCTGTTATTAATATAGTACATTTCCTTGATGAGGGCTGCCTATAAGTTTTGCCTATATTCTACCACCTGGTATGTTTCAAAAGACATATTTCTTCTAATCACACTATAAATAAAATCCACAATAGCATTCTTTCTTCATACCCTTTTCCCCTCTTTGTGTTTGCCTTAAGTGTTTGCCCTGAAATTCCGGACAGTTTCATGGGATTTGATCACTTTTTGATTAAGATATGTAGTTCAGATGTTAAGACCTGGGACCCTAATTTACTTTCACCTTAGTGGAGGAGTCAGTAGATGTATCTAAAGCACATATTGATATTTCATTTTATTAGGGAGAATGAGTACCAAAGCTGATGTAATCTCTATGATAATAAATTTCCTTTTGATGACCTTTTTCCAGGGGGGGAGGGAAGGGAAACATGATGATGGTGGGGTTGAATCCAAAGAGTACAGCTGGTAGGAAATGAAAATGTAATGGAAGAATTGCATCAAGACATTGGTATGTTATGCATACTGTAGTGTCTTACTTCATGCTGTTAGTGAGTCAGTTTGATGTAGTGAAAACAGTTCTGTTATGTCAGGAAGGAGTTTGAATGCTTCTTTGGATACTTGTCATCTGGGTGATCACTTATCCTCTCTGACCCTCAGTTTTCTCATCTGTGTAATGATTGTAATGCTTACCTCATGGGGACCAAATGAACTAATTCATGTAAAGTGCTTTGAAAGCCCAAGGAATATATAAATACCAACTATTATTGGTCATTTTAAGACTAATAGCATGGTCTTATGAACCCATAGCAAATTTATTAAATATCCTGACCTTGCCTTGAGTTTATGTTATTCCAATAAACTAGGTCCATCTCTGGCTATTTCAAGGATAATGTAATATGTCCTCTTCTGCTATTAAGTCCCTTCCAGTATGGTACAAAGGAAAAAGCCCTATCCAGGAGTCAGAAAACCTTGGTACCAACATTAGCATTGCTAATAACTCTATTTGAGGGCAAGTTTTCTCCTTTCTGAACCTCAGCTTTCTAATGAAGTAGTTGGAATAGATAACCCTTAAGGTCCTCTCCAATTTTCAAATTCTGTTACAGACATTACTAAGATATCATTTATTAAGAGAAAGTTGGACTATTCCTGTAAAATAAAATCTTTTTATTATGCATAAAAAATTTCTCATGCATATTTTTCTGCATTGTAAATATTTGCTGTTCTAGTATACCAAATAATGCCTTGGTGCCAAGAGGCAACTTAAGAAGGTGCTCAGAGTATAATAACAATAATGACGTCCAACAAGAGCAACTAGGTGTCACTAGGGCAGCTAAATGGGGCAGGACATAGAAAAACCTGAGTTCAAATCCAGCCTCATACTTATTAATTTTGTGATGCTGAGCAAGCCACTTTACCTGTTTGCCTTTAATCAGAGGAAGGAAATGACAAATCACTCCAGTATCTTTCCCAAGAAATTTCCATTATGATACTATGTTAGAGAAAGGCCATTTTATTCCATGAATTTAAAAAAAAAATCCCCATGGACAATGTTAGTGTTCCATCTTCCATAGAATCACAAAGAGTTGGACACAACTGACTGAACAACAATTGAGAGGAAAATTGTCTCATGAAGCAACTCCAAATCCTTTTGGATTATTCTTAGAAAGTTTTTCTTTAAATTGAGCTTAAATAATCCTATTTACAATTTCTATCCATTCCTCTTAGTTTTGCCCTGTGGGACCAAGAAGAAAAAGTCTAAATCTTACATGAAAAACCTTTAAATACTTAAAAGCTACCATTTTTATCTCCCTGAGTTTTCAGTTCTCTAAGTTAATTATGGTCCAGTTATTTTGATCTGTCCTTTCATGATATTGTGGTTAATATTCTCTCACTCTTGGTTGCCCTCCTCAGCATACTCTTTAGTTTATTTGTCTTTCTTGCAACATATTTAAAATTGGGTACAATACTGCATATGGGGATAGGACATTGTGGATAAGATATGTGGATTAGGGCATTGGAGTAGTAGTTCTTTTGGCTGCCATGTTGTACTTTTGATTCATATTGATCTTATAACCCATTAAAGCTCCCACATCTCATATATTAAATATTGTCTAGTCATGCATACTTCCTTCATCCTGGAACTTTTGTGGATGATGTTTTGAATGTAAGTGAAATGCTTTGCTCTCTCTACTTAATTTCTCTTAATTTATTTTAACCCATTTTTGGAGATCAATGCCATCTAATTTAGTAGTGGTTCTTCTTAGTTTTGCACCATTTGCAATTTTGGTACCACCTCTTTTATTGCCATTTATAAAATTTTGAACATTACATAGACAAGTGTTCATTATTCCTGAATCAAGACACTAGTGATAGCTCTCTAAGTTAGTATTGACCCCTTAATGACTACTGTTATGTGTTATACTAGAGAGGAGTGATTCTGAGTAAGCCATTTTACCTCTGAGCCTTAGTTTCTTTACCTATAAAATGGGAATAATAATAGTTTCTACCTCATAACTATTCTTGAGAGGGGAAAAATGAAATAAATTATGTAAATGCTTTGGAAATATTAAACACCATATAAATTACCTATTGTTCTTGTAATATTTATTGTTAGTTTCTCATAGTAGCATAATCACTTACATATTCCAAATCCACCAATAATATTATCTATCACCTAGTACAAGGGTCAGTCCTTCTTTGGACTTTTAAATAAAGATTGTTTTTATATTTTTACATAAAGTTGTGTATTTAAAAACATAAAAATATTCTGATTTCACTGGGCCATATGGATCAATAGTTTGCCATCCCTTGCCATCTCATTCATAAAGATAGCATGAGAAAGATTGTTAAGTGTTTTCTGCAATCCAGGTATTTTTATCTCTGTCATTCCCCTGATAAACCAATCTAACAAGGCTATACAGGATACACATAAGGGGTGTGATCTGTATTTTGCAATCTTGGTGATCTCTATTTTGCTTTTTAAATATTGACAATCTATCCCCTAAATAATGAGTTTTAGCTAATTCAAGCTAATTGGCCTATACTTTGACTACTCTACCTTTTTTTGAAGATTGGAACATTTGCCCTTCTTCTGTTTTGAGACATTCTATTCTCTGTCATTTTTTTTCTCTTTTTTTTCCTCTATAATTTTAAAGATGCTCCCAAAATGGCTCAGGAAACATACTTTCCAGTTCTTTCAATATCTTCATGACTTGAATTCATTGAAAACATCCAATTATATATTTACTATTTCTTCACTTATCATTGCTTTTCAATTCATATTTTCCATTTTGATATAGAAGACTTTAAACTCAAAATCGAGGGGAGAGTGAGAAAATGGTTCACTTATACCTATAAAATTAGGTAGTGGAGAATAAAAGCAAGTATAAAATAAAAAGAAGATTGCCAATAGAGGATAGATGTTGCTAACACATGTACAAGTATAAATAATAAAGTGAACTAGAGATCTTAATGCAAGGAAACACATTTTGTCTCAAAGGAAAAAAGGAAGGAAACAACCATTTTTATTTATTACATTAAATACTTTGCAATTACATTTAATTTCTTTATCATTTTTTTTCAAAAATTTCAAATTCTTTTCTTTCTTTCTATCCCTTATTGATATGAAATCAATTAAATATGTAAAGCCATGAAAAATATATTTTTATGTTAGTAATGTTACAAAAGAAAGCACACAAAACCCACAAAAGTAAAGTGAAAAAAGTATCCTTCAATTTGCAATCATAATTCATCAGTTTGATTGTTGTCTTCATCAGAATAGTTCAGTCTTTCATAGCTGATCATCCTTAAAATATTGCTTTTACTGTGTACAATGTTCTCCTGGTTCTGCTCACTTTACTTTGTATCAGTTCATATAAATCTTTCCAGATTTTTCTGAAACCATTGTCATTTTGTAAATCACAATAATATTCCATTATAATCATATGCCACAAATTGTTCAACCCTTCCCCAGTTGATGGGCACCCTTCAGTTTCCAATTTTTTTGCTATAATATTTTTATATAAATCATTCCTTTTCCCTTTTCTTTTTCTATGGGATATAGACCAAGTAGTAAAAGGGCATATATATACTTTGATAGCTCTTTGGGCATAGTTTCATTATGTTCTCCAGAATGGTTGTGCCAGTTCACAAATCCACTAGTAGTGCGTTAGTCTCAATTTTTCCATGTCATTCCAGTATTTGTCATTTTTTCACTTCTGAAATGTTTGCCAGTTGATAGGTGTGAGGTGATATCTCAAAACTGCTTTAATTTGCTTATCTTTTAACCAGTAGTGATTTAGAACATTAAAAAAAAAATGTGACTATGATAGCTTTGATTTCTTCTTCTGAAAATTGCCTGTTCATATCCTTTGACCATTTATCAATTGGAGAATGGCTTGTATTTTTAAAAAAAATAAATTTGGCAGCCCCCTTTATATTTAAGAGATAAAGCCTTTATCAGAGAAACTTGTTATAATTCCTCCCTATTTCTAGTTTCTGATTTTCCTTCTAATTTTGCCTGCATTAGTTTTGTTTGTATAAAACCCTTTTAATTTTATGTAATCAAAATTATCCATTTTGTTCCCTGTGATCCTTTCTATCCCTTGTTTTGTAACTTTTCCCTTATCCGTAAACTTTACAAGTAAATTTAGGAAGCAAACATTTATTAAGTGTTACTATGTGTTAGGTACTGTGCTAAGTGCTTTAAATATATTATCTCATTTGTTCCTTTCAACAATCCTGAGAAATAGGTGCTATTATTATTTCCATTTTAGAATTGTAGAAACCGAGGCAAACAAAATTACTTGACATGGGTTGCACAATTAGTAAGTGTTTTGATGCTCAGATCTTCCTAACTACTGGCCAGGCATTCTACCTATTATGTCACTGAACTGCCCAAGAGGGACACTGAGAATTACTGACATGACAACTCATGACTGAAATGTGATTATAGGAGAATATATTTTATTGAAAAGAAATAGAATATTTGAAAGACATAGAAAAGTAGCATTACATATTAAAAAGGTATACTCATGCAAAGAAATTCAGAAATTCAAATGGGAAAACATGGTCATGAACTAGAAAGATTTACTAGTTAGGAGTACTCTTCCCTCTGCCGTTCTTGGGCTCTTCTTCTGTCAACTGGCCAGTGGAACAAGAAGAGGAACTTGATTGTTCATATTGCTAGGCTGAGCCAGGAATCACCAATTGTTATATGTATTTCTGGTAGGATGGAGAATTATCAAGCTGCATCCTCTGCTCTGATACTATAGCCTTTGTCTTCTAAAGCCCCAAACCCTTCCATATGATCCTCCCTTGTACTCTAAGTTTCTTTGGAACTTGCCATCTATTCAGCTGCTGCTGACAGTTGCTTAGGACAGTTAAGTCTTTCCACCCAACCTTCAGATGAAATTTAATTGTACTGTATCCCTGAGATGCTGTACCTGGGATTTGTGAACTTACTTTAAAAAATGCATATATTACTAACTATTTCAATATAATTTTCCGTTGTAAATGTGTGCCTTTAAAAGCATTGTTTAATAAAGGTTTCATAGGCTTCACCAGACTTCTAAGAGGGTCTATGACACAGAAAAAGGTCTAGGACTGCCTCTTTAAACAATCCAATTGTGAAATCACAAACTCAAAAAAATAAATTCAAGAGAATGGCAAGAGAAAAAGGGACACTAAGCAAAGCTATTTATATGGATATACAGACATGTTGAGTGGTTTAACTTTTCAAAAAACACGAATAGAAAATGGTTATAGAGGTAGACAGTGGAAGATGAATACAAAATAATGATGTTGGTCTTCTAAGACTAAGATTAGGAGGATGCCACTGTACAGAATGAGTTAGACTGATGATTGATACTAAGGACAATAAATAGGATTTTATTTTTTATTTTTGGTTAGGCTGGGGGAAAAATAAAAAAGGAATTACAACCATTGCTTAGGGTGAATAATATGATGATGATGATGATGATGATGATGATGATGATGATGATGATGATGATGATGATGGTGGTGGTGGTGGTGGTGGTGGTGGTGATAGTAGTGATGGTGATGATGATAAAGAGAAGATAGGATTTGATTAGAAGTTAGGCCTTATGGCTTGAAAGTCCAAAACTCTTTCTATTATCTCATGTTATTTTTCAAATTGTGTACAATCAGTCAGAGAAGTATGTTTGAGATCCTTTTTTTTTTCACCTTGTTGAATCTGTCTTGCTAAAACTAAAATAAGTAAATTGTGTCAAAGAAAAATACTTTCTAGCCAGGTTCCAGGGCTCTTTGGCACTTTCTCCACTTAGGTGTTTTACTGTTTTTCAGCCAAAATTCTGGGACAATACTAGAGCATCTTGAAATTCTAGGATCATCTCAGACTTGTTCCCTCCCTTCCCCCCACTTAATAGTATTTTATTTCTTCTAATTACATGTAAAGATAGCTGTCAATATTCATTTTTCTAAGATTTTGAGTTCCAAATTTTTTCTTCCCCTCCCTTTCTTCCCCTCTCCCCAAAGACAGCAAGCAATCTGAAAGAGGCTATACATGTACAATCATTTTAAACATATTTCCATATTAGTCATGTTGTGAAAGAAAAATCAAAACTAAAGAAAAAAAACTGTGAGAAAAAAAACAACAACTAAAGTGAAAATTGTATGCATTGGTCTGCATTCAGTCTCCATAATTCTTTTTCTGGATGTGAATGGCATTTTCCATCAAAAGTCTATTGAAATTGTCCTGGGTCATTTATTGTTGAGAAGAACTAAATCTATCATAGTTGATCATCAGATAATCTTGTTGTTGCTCTTTACAATGTTCTCCTGGTTCTGCTCACTTTGCTCAGCATCAGTTCACATAAGTCTTTTCAAATTTTTCTGAAATTAGCCTGCTCATCATTTTTTATAGAACAAGACTATTGTATTACATTCATATACCACAACATATTCAGTCATTCCCCAATTGATAAGCATTCCTTCAATTCAGATTTTTTCTTTAGATATGGAACAGACTGGAGAATTTGCTATGGTTTCCTGACTCCTAGACTGAGGGTGTCGCATGGTGGGGAAAAGTATTGGTTTCTCTGATCCCTTTTGTGGAATACAGTTCAGCTCCCAAAACCAAAGGTTGCCTTGAGATAGTCTGTACATTATTGGTTCTCTAAGTTCTGTCCTTTAAAAGTGGTGGACAGTAAAAAACTTTTTGCTTGGAATCGTGAGACCTGAACTTAACTTTTAGCTCCATTTGGTGTTATCTTTGTGACCTTGGGTCAGTTTGGACTCTAACAGGATCCCTAAGGTCTTTTTAAAATTTTAAATCCTATGATTCCTGCTCTAGAGGGTTATCCTTGAATATTCTTCCTAATTTATCTGTGAACAGGATGAAATCTCTGGAATCTGAGGTAGTCTTGAACTGAAGCCCCCTGGGAAGTCCCTGAGGCTACTAAAACCTCACCTTTAGGGTAGAAAGTGAACACCATGGAAATGACCATTTCTTTCAGAAATGCCACTGATATCCTAGACAGTCCATGAATGTCCAGGCATATAGTTAATTGGATATATGCCTAAGAGGCTGAGGGACTAGAATATAATGTATTAAATTCTCAACTCTACCAATAAAAGGAAATTTACTTAATTTGCATTATAGTATCATGGTCTTTATTATCTGTTATCTGAAATCATTTCCAAGTTGAGTCTATGATTATGAACTGCTCTATAATTTATAAAATTTTCTTATCTTAGTGGAGACTTAATTGGCTTAAGAACAAAAAAAAAATTTTTAGAGCAGAATTTAGTGGATCTTTTGAATATTCTTTGTGGCATTGATGTGGTGAAAACTCTCAGTACTAGGAGATTACTGAAATCAAATCAGTCCAGCTTTCTCTCAATGAATTAGAATTGTGCATAACAAGGAGTTTGCAAAGGGAAATGAGGTGTCCCATTCACATGCCTGTCATTTGTAGGCAGGAATGTTTCATTTAAATTCCAAAGGAGTGTTGGTAGTAAATGTACCATTTGCCACCTCATATTTCACCTCATGAGTAAGCATTGCATGCTGTGAAATTCTACCTAAGTCTACTGGCAAGATGTCTATTGTCTTGTTCTATCTTATTAATTATATTATTAGTTAGAGATGGTGATTTTTCTGAGTAGAAAAATGAGTTTTTCTCCTTTCCTTTCCCCCTTCCCCCATCATTCATCTTTCCCCTCTCAATCCCTACAACAAACCTCCCAGCTGCCAGAGTAAAAGCAAATTCCTGTTTTAGATAAGAGGAGATAAAAATGCTGAATCCTGATTCTGGTATATGTAGTATATGTAAACTCAGAGAAAGCAGAAAAGAAGGATTCTAACTGGCAATCTTGGGTTTCTCTATAATCTGATGTTAGTTTCTTTTAAAAATTCTTCTAGTGAGGTTATATATCTTCCATTAACCCCTTAATATGGGGGGGGGGGGGGAGGGAACACGACAAGGAAATCAAGCACATTTTCAGGGATCATTCAAGCTTTCTTTAATCTATGGCACCCAAGTGTGTTGAGTTTATTTGGGCAGAAGGGCTGTTGTGTAGCTCTAACCTGATTTCTAATTAGCAAAATGGGTGATCAGCCTATTTCACTTCATTGCCTATTTTTGCTCCCCATTGTGAATCTAACATTTTCCAGCTTCCTATTCTAGAAGCACTGGGATCTGAAAGCAATGTCTGATTTTAACCTTAAGTCTTCCCTGGCTTCCAAAATTTTCTACTTTAAGAGTTTTTTGCTTTTGTGTTTTCTCATCTATTTATATAAAATAGGCATTATGAGAATAGGAGACAGTGTGTTGGGCTTTGAGACAGGAAGCTCTTTTTCAAGTGTACTGAGCATATGGTCATTTAAAAGCAACCTCTAAGTACCCCAACGAGCATTCTAAGACTAGAAAGGCTACGTGCTGATTTGCATTGATTGAGGAATTGTCAACACTAAGAATTTCACATTTATAGAATTAACAGGTCTGGACCAAACAAATCAATATGAAGAGTATTTTTGAATTACAAATGGGTTTACCAATATCTCACTCCTAGGGTAGACTATTTCCACTGTCTCTCATATGTACCTCAACTTTAGCCCCAGAAATTGTAATGGAAATGTTCACCACCCACCTGGACAGAAGGCAGAATTAGTTAGATAAGGAGATCTGAAAACAAAATAGATTACAAATCCAGCCTGGAGATTTGATGTAATAGTAATGGGGAACTTAATCTAATCATTTGCTGAAAATTTTTCACTGCTAAAAGTAGAAGAGCTGGTGAAATTTAGTCCAAATTTAAGGACAAACTTTTGAACCAATCTGTCAAAAAACGATGAAGCAGCTAGGTGACATGGTAGATAAAATGCCAGGACTAGAGTTAGGAACCCATTTTTCTGTTTGTTTTTTTTTCCCCGAGGTCAAATGCCACCTCTGATTCTTACCCGTTGACATCACTTAATCTGATTTGCCTCAATTTCCTCATCTGTAAAATGAGCTGGAGAAGGAAATGGCAAAAGCATTCCAGCATCTTTGCCAAGAAAATCCTAAATAGCATCATGAAGAGTTAGAATTGAAAATGACTGAACAACAACATCCAAAAGTACAATGAATTGCATTCAAAGACAACTAGATTGTCCTTATGGAATGATAGTTGGACCTTCAGAAAAAAAAAAAAAATTCCTGTCTGGGATAGGGAATCCAGATCTATGATTTATTCTATATAGAGAATTTCAGCATGGACACTTTCTTCTCCAATGCAGATATTCACTACTTTTTAATTTAGCACTTGCAGGGGTGAGTAAACTATGGCTGAAGGCCAAATGAGGCCCACTGCTTGGTTTTATGTGGCAGTGAGCTAAGAATGGCTTTATTTTATTTTGAAATGCAAAAACCATTCCTCCTCTTCCACATAGATCTAGCCTTTCAGTTGTGGTTTGCTGACCCCTGCTTTAGAGAGTAATCTGCTGTACTGACTTATCCTTATTCACATAGCTAGGAGTATATGTCAAAAGCAACACTTTTACCGAGGTTTTCCTGACTCTAAACATACTGCCTTTCTTAGGGTATATAGTAGGAAACAATCATCTGCTTGAAGCTAGAATGTTTTTCCTCCCTTATGTTATTTCTCACCCTCACCCCAGTAGTTTGAGCTCTTTCAGGATTGAATTTATTATAGATGTAAATCAACCGTGAAAATATAAGCACTTCCTTTGAGGATTAGAGCATTGGAATGGACTCACTAACAATTCAGCAACAGGACTAGAAAAAAATGGATCCCATTTGTTTATTGTTTAGCTACTACTTTGAGATGGTTCCCATGGAAATACCTGTTGTAGGAGTACTCTGAGGATATTTGTTGATGCAGAAGTGTGTGGTCTTTCAATCAAAGGAGATAGAGAAGGAAATGGGTAATCCCCTATAAGGACTTATTAAGCATCTAACATATATTAGGAACTAGGGATATAAAAGAATCAAAATAAAATGTTCTAAGACATTAAGAAATTTAAATTCTTGTCCATAGAAGAACAAATGTAAAATAAATGAAAAATAAGTAAATACAAGACAATTCTCACTAGCAGTTGAAGTAATGGAAAAAAAAAAACTCATGAAGGAGGTGGTATTCATTAGCTGAATCTTGATGATATCTAGGAATTTTAACATGCAGAGGTGAGAAGGGGCTCGACATGATTTGCTTATGGTAGTGATGAGATTGGGATAGTAGTTCCTAGTTCAAATATAAAGTGCAAGGCACATATGAAGAATCCCTAATGGTGTTCTCTTTGCCAAAAGGTACCTTTATTTATGAGAAGAGGTTATGGACAAAATGAAGAGGTAAAATAGACAAAATAGTGGTAAATATGAAATAGATTCAGAAGAGTATTAGTTAGCAAGGAAAGTGGTTTTAACAATTCACATGGGAAAAGACAAGTTTCCCAGTGAAATTCACAGTTAACTAGGAGAAAAGGAATATGCTACAAGGGAGACTAAATCCATAGAGGAGTTTTTCATACTAAAAGAGTTAGCTATAACAAGGAGAAAGACACTATGAGGCATGGGGAGGAAGGGGTAAGAAGAAAGACACCATAAGGCATAGAGAAGGGAATGAGGGAAAATATGCCACAAAGCAGAATGGTGTGGCAAACAAACCCCAAAAGGTATTCAGCGAAGATGCTATATCAGGAGTCCTCAAACTACAGCCCGCGAGCCAGATGCAGCAGCTGAGGATGATTATCCCCCTCACCCAGGGCTATGAAGTTTCTTTATTTAAAGGCCTACAAAATAAAGTTTTTGTTTTTACTATAGTCTGGCCCTCCAACAGTCTGAGGGACAGTGAACTGGCCCCCTATTTAAAAAGTTTGAGGACCCTTTAAAAAGGTTGAGGACCATAAATCATGGGCAGATTTATAGGGGAAATTTAACCTTGGGGATATGACATCATAACTTGGCTTTCTAATTGGATACAGTACAATGGGGTTTACCATGATCTTCATAGAGAATGGACTGAGTTGATCCCTTTCAGGGAGTATTATAATCTTGTTAGTTCTTCAGGTTTTCTCTGCCAACCACATCTAGTTAACCAGGACCACATCCCTGGGGGATGGTAGAGATGGAATTCTGTGTGTGAAGAATAGTAAATAGACTAGTTAGACTGAACTGATAGAATGGGTAGTCAAGAAAGCATGTGGGATCTATGCAGATTTTGCTCTTTTAAGGGATGGATTTGAGAACTGTTTGCAAGGCTGGTTTAAATCTTGTTAGATAAGTACATGGTGTTAGTAGGGATGACTTCTTGCTGGTGACTTCTCATTTTTGGAGATGTCAAATTACCATTGAACACTTCAACTTTTTGCTGCTTAGAGAGTGATTAGGGCCAAGGTGACCAGATTACCTCAAAAATGTATTCAGAAATTGAAAGTTTGACCCAGAAGCCGCTTATTTCTAGCTTTCAGGTTCTAGGACTATTTGAAAGTATGCCAGGTACTTTGCTAAATAATGAGATTATTATCAAGAAGCAAAAAACAAAAACAAAACAATCCTTGGCCTCAAGGTGCTTACATTCTAATGATTATAATAGAGGTGCTCAAATCTCTTTACAATAATCTACTGGTATCAGCATAAAAATAAATGGATAGTCTGTCCTAGAGGGGCTCAGACACAATAAATTCAGAATTTCCTACTTGGTTGCCTGTGGCTATTCAGTAAATGATGATGATATTAGCTGTTATTTATTTCCATGCACTTTTATGCAGCTCACTTTATGATGTATTATACTCCCCAAAGCAGTACCATTTAATTGAATTTCTATGAGAATCCAGGTACACATATCATCACAGATAAGAAAGACTCTGGGGAATTTTCTTCTCCTGTGCCTTGGAACTGTGTATTTTTTACAACTTGATTTTTCTCATTAGAAATAATTCTGCTTGGTGATAATAAATTTGGTTCTGTGGGCTCATGACTGTATGTTTATGTTTGTGTAGCTTAGTGTCAGAAGCAGAGCTGAAGCATTTTGTTCTTATATTTCCATGGTGATGTATGAAATCCAATAAAAATTGTGAAACTGGAAAAACCCCTACCTTGAACAGCAATTATGTTAACTGCAAGTGATTTATTGTTTGCTGAAAAGTGGCTGGTCTCCATCAGACAAGACCACAGGGTCTGCCAATGCATTTTCTTGCCAGGAAAGGAGAGGAAATGGAGGAGGCAAGGGTTATCCTCCTTATAATAAATATGAAATCTTTCCAACATGAATGATTTCAACTTAATGTTAGGTTTAGCCGCAAAGTTCCATGTACAACAAAATTCCATGCAAATTTTGGTTTTGTGATTGATATGTTTTTCCAAAATGGGAAAGACTGAAGTACTTAAGAAGTTTTACTTTGTGGTCATGTGGAAAAAAAGAAAAGCAATTAGGCTGAGAAATGTCAAAGCTATTTATATTTATATATACACATATTTACATATACATATACACATCTATATGTACACACTTTATATTATATTATATTATATAATCATGGCTTTAAAAAGGAAATCTGCTGTGCTAGACACACACATGTTCATTTTGAGTGGCTATTCAAAAGAAAAAAACCATGTAACCCCCAAACAAAATCCTAATCTTATGATTCATTTTATGATTTGTTGGAGCCATAATATTTAATTGGTTGACACTTTTCTGCTTATGCACCTTTTGCCAGTTAACTAATCTAGTTCTGGGACAACACACGCAATAATTTGTTATCAATATCATGTGTGAAGCCTTTCTAAACTTTTTAGGATCTTTGGCAGAACTTTTTAGAATAAGGTGTCATTTCCCTGCCATAATGTGAGGGAGCTAATCTGGTTTTGTGTGGGTAGAGAGTGGTATATTGCTGACCATCACTGATGAGGAAGATCAATAAATAAGCTGCTATGTATTTTTTCTTTTTTTAATCACTGAAGGTAAGGATATGGTTATGTTCCTCAGATAAGGAATCTTTTCTTTCCTCTTTCGCTCTTTACTCCTTTACCTTTCCCATTCATTTGCTTCTTCTTTTTCCATGAACAGCCCCACTTAGCATTTTATATACCAGACTAAACTAGGTTATATTTCTAAGGAGATTGGTGAGTGGTTAGCTTTTTTATTAAAAAAAAAAAAATTATTTGCTGTTTGAAAAATCAGAAACCCATCCTTGAACAAAATTGAGTTTGCAGTTATTCTTCAACTCCAACTACTTGACTTGGTGACTGAAGGCACAGGGAAGTAGTATTTTATCTTTTTAATTTTGAGTTTATAGTCTTTTAACATTTTTTTAAAGGAAAGTTGACTTTCTTGTATTTTACAACCCATGAGTACTTTGATATATTTTAACCCTGCTGAAGTACTGGAGTGGCTGGTTGAAGCCTGGCCCAGAATACATAATGCTGCATCATTCTAATCATTGACAATGGGAAAAATAAAAATAGCTGAAAAATGTCCATTGTTTAGATTGTAATGTATATGCAGTCAGCTCAGATTACAATAATCCCTCAATATGTATACCTTCAATGATTGTTGAAGAAAGACTGTCATCTTGACTCAGAACTGAGTAAGCCGAGGAGCTCAGTCTTTCACCTTTTAGAGCTTTTAGTGATTTTAAATTACTCTCTGCTATAAAAACTCAATTCTTGAATTCTTCTATTCTTCCAATAAAACCCCAAGGCTAAAAATCATAGCACACTATGACCTTAGACACATTCAAATGACAACCCAAATGATATTGGAAATGTTTATAGTGGCCAAAGTAGGATGCAAAATGTTATCAACAGCAACTTTCACATAGAACATTGTATATAGTAAAGGGTAATATTGTGAATATGTATGAAGAAGATGTAAGTTAGTAGTTATGTAGCAGTCCTGAGGGACAAAAGATGAATAGCCCAAGGGATAGAGTGGTATTACCTAGATATTAAAAAAAAATTTTTTTCTAGATTTTGGTTACTAATTATAATAGTATAATAGCAGCTCTTCAAAGTTTGCAAAGCATTTTGTATGTTATCTCATGTGATTCTCACAAAAACCCTATGAAACAGAAATTGAAAAGTTCCTTGCCAAGGATCATACTGCTGGTTAGTGTCTGAGGATGGATTTGCACTCAGGTCTTTCTAACTCCAAGTGCAGCATATTCTCTCTTACACCAAATAGACCAGTAAGGAAGACTTATGGGAGAAAAAAACATGGATAAAGATTACACAAAATGAGAAGATTGGGATCTGTATGGGTGAAGGTAGCACTCAATTACTGAAATTGTAAATCTACTAAAGGGTAAAAAAGTATTCTTTCAGCATGAATAAGAAATAATCTTTTCAAATGAGATTAGAACATTGCATAATCCTTTTATTAACCAATTTGAAGAATTGAATATGCTATATACCAAGAACTGATCAGACTTATTGCTCACTAATATATCCATGTGAAAAATCCTTTCTAAAGTTTCTTTGGAAATTCATGTTTTTCTAAATTCTGAAGCCCAAGTAATATAGGTTAAAAAATCAGGGAAAGTATTAAAATTGTCTTTCAAGAATAAATGGTTAACAATCAACATTATGTTACTGGTGTGAAGACATCCACTAACATCAAGAGCAGGAAATGCTGACATTCAAGAATGAAGGTTATGGTTGACATTTCTGGGAACCAGGACATGAACACATAGACCAAAAGTGATCATGATCTAATTAGTCCATCTTCCTTGTAACTGTTGCCATACTGTTACAGTGTGTTTGTGGCTCTTTCTGTCATTTTTACAAATAAAATAGATTTAAACAAATGCTATAAGTGTTGTTTCAAGAAATAGCAAATTTTGAAAGCAAAACAAGTCCTTAAATTTACAATTTTGACATATGATTCTGTGTAGTATTGTTAACCCTGCTAAGTCATATAGACATCATGTATTATTAAAATACTATCTAAAAATATTTACTGGTGTTTTCCAATGTTTGAATACTTGGTATAGACTATGATTCTTTTTAAATAATACTCAACTTAATATTTTGTATTTTTTAAATATTCACAGTAATGAGTAGACTATGAAGGGTTTTGGAAATATTAAAAAAAAAAGATAAATCAGATTATTGCCAGATGCTTTAAATCATTGTTACAATACATTGGTTCATAATAATAAACCATGTTTTATTATTATATCATTTTTAACAGAAAGCTTTAAACTTGGAATATAACTACAAAAGAAAAATGATTCTTTTTAATTGTTATACATTTTTATTTAAAAACACAAATAAAATGTTAGAAAATACAATACATCCTTTCAAGAATTACTGAGAATTCTAATTTTTTTGTTTCTCAATCCCAAAGATTAACATTTGGGAATTTAGAAATACTATGGTAGCATCTTTGCAATAAGAAGATAACTTCCCATGGTGATAATTTTTAAAGAATAGAAGTAGTAGAATGGAGGAGATGTAGTATGTGGTTGGATAATAAAGTTTGAAATAAAAATATGGAGTAGAGCATGCCCTATCTGTAAAACAGGGAGGGGATGACCAAAGATATAGCTTTCTCCATACACGTAGAGTAGAATTCAGGAAGTTATCCTAATTGTGGCAGGCTTATTTTTGTATCTTTGTATCTCCCTACTTGTTGGCTCAAGTTCTTTTAGGCTCCATCAAGGAGTTAGAGTATAGAAAATCATTCTCACAAAATATTTCATAAATTTATTGCAATCTTGACTTGCTACTTTGTCTCCACCTGGAATTCTGGGAAAATCTCCAAAAATACAATTTGTGCCTCCTTTTCTATTATAATTCTTATTACCTTCTCCAATTCATGTAGCCCAATAGAAAACATACCAACAGTATAATTTAGAATAATTTTGCTGTAACAAATTGAAATAAAAAAGATATAGCAATTAAGCACTAAGTGTGGCATGCAGCTCTGGTTATCCATGCTGTTCTCAACAGCAACCACTTACACTTGTTAATGTCTGTGTTCTTACATTTATTTTTCCCCCAAAGGAAAGAAGGCTCTCAGAAGCTATTGGTATGACACACTTTTGCACTACTGGTAGAGTTGTGAACTGGTCTAATCATTTTGGAAAGCAATTTGGAACCATAACTACAAAAAGGATTATACTATTTATTTCTTTTATCCCAGAGTTGCCAACAAAGTCAGTGATGGGAAAAAACCTCATATATATGATCCCCATACTTTTTCAATAGCAAAAAATTGCAAACAAAGTAGCTATCATTTAGGAGATAGCTAAAGAAGTTGTGGTATTTGAATATAATGGGACATTAAAATTTTGTAAGAAATGATAAAAAATGGTGAATTCAGAGAAACCTGAGAAAACTTTTATAAACTGATAAAGAGTGAAATGATCAGAACCAAGAAAAAAATTTACATGGTGACCAAAATAATATAAGGGGAAATAATTTTAAAAGGTATAGGATTTGACCAATATAGTAATGAATTATAATTTCAGAGGACTGATACTGAAACATATATTTTATTTCTTAGTATATGTGAAGTATAAAGTGAGATGCATTTTCAGAGATGTGTTAGTCTATTTTTCTTGAGAATAGAAAGGGAAGTTTTCTGTAGAGGGCAGTAAAGTTAACGAGTGGGTAGTGATTGAGATGGAGATATTAAGTGTTTGTGAGAGAAAAAGACATACAGATAAATACAGAGAGAAAGACAGAGAAAGAAGCACCACATTAAACATAAAACATTAAATATATACAGAAGAGAAAACAAAAACTTCAGAAGGAAATACAAGCAAACAAGGCTTTCTTTTGGGTTAATAATACATTAAATTTAATATACATTAAAAACAAAAATAGGTTAAAAGTTCATGGTTTCATACGTGACTCTTTTGTGCTTCATATAATAAAATGTTCATATGTATTGATGATTTTAATAATATAAAGAAAACTAAAAGATAGTTATTGGAAGTGCAGAGCTATCATTGACTCTCCCATAATATAGTAATAAGAAAAATGATGATGATGAAAATATCTAGGATTTATATAATACTCTAAGGTTTGAAAAGAACTTTACATGTTAACTAATTTAACCCTCCTAACAACCCTGTGAGGGACATGCTATTATTTTCCCCATTTTAAAAACAAGGAGACTAAGGCACAGAGTTTAAGTGACTTAGATTCTTTCTTAACATTGCAGCTTGCAAAGGAAAACCCAGAAATCTTTTTGAAAACAAACAAGCAAACAAACAACAAAACCAACAAAAACACTGCTTGAATATTATACTCATATGGAATGGATTTGACTGTAGTTAAGACAGATTATGAAGAATAAGCCAAAAATTGCTAAAATTGATGGAAAACTCAGAGAAAAGTTGAATCACATTTTAATGGAAGCCAATTACTTGATAAGGACATTCTGGGATGCATTGTAAAAATGATTTTCACATATGAGGGAAAAAAATGAGATACTGCTATTCAGAATGCAGTTTGGCTCCATTATTTGTTTTAATTTGTTCCAAGAGACCTCTCACTGAATGGGGTTTGTTTTATAATATAAAAACAAAACACATCAATTAAACTCAAAAAAAGAAAAAATACATTTCCAAAATGTTTTCAATTTCCTTTTTGCTTGAGTTTCAGCAGGTCTATCTGGAAAATCCAACATCACCCCAGAGGTATTTAATATAAAGGTATTTCTCTCCCCTCTTAGTCTTTTTTAATTTTGCTTGCATTGATTTTGTTTGTGCAAACACTTTTCTGTTTCATATAATCAATATGATATTTTTCCTTTTGTCATCTTCATTATTCCTTGTTTGATTCAGAATTCCTCCCCCTAACCCTGGTTGTGAAAGATCTCTCCACTATCTAACTGAAAGTGATACAATAGAAGGGATTTTTTTTTTTTTAATGCAAATCAGGTTCTAGTTGATCCTCGCTTAAGATAATTTTGAAATTTTGAGATTCTTTAATTTTCTGTCCTCAGACAAGACTGAGGAAGCCACAGTATGATCTATGATCTAACTCAGAGCTGGACAATTACTTACTAAAAGAGATCAATATGAAAAAGCATGAAAATGAGGTGAAAGGGGTAGGAAGTGAAGGTTTTTGGAAGACATAATCCAGAAGCATTAACCTAGTAGTCAGGGAAATGAATGTGGAAAAGTAATGGAAGACTCAGGTCAAAAGTACTAAATGTTTCATCAGCATATCTTTATACTTCATAAAGCACCCTAGTCCTGAAGCAGTGACTGAACATACCTGCCTACTGTTGGTTTGGATGTATAAATTGTGACATCTTTGTTAAAACATTATTCTTGTAAAATTGTGTGCAGTTGTGCTTCATGTTTGAGACAGCAAGGAAAAGAAACATCTCAATGTATGCATAGATTATTCTCATTGAAAGGACATGTGATAGCAGATCTCTTCTCAGGGCAAAACAAAATTGTAAATTGAGAGGATGCTTTGGAATTGGGTAATGACTCAATAAAGTGTGATATGTGTTTGTGATGGAATATTATTGTTCTATGGGAAATGATGAGCAGGATACTCTCAGGGAAAAAAAAAAAAAAAAAACACCTTAAAAGTCCTCCATGAACTCAAGTAAAGTGAAATGTATTGTGTACCAAGTGACAATAATGTTCTAGGATGATGAGTTGTAAATGTCTTTGCTATTCTCAACAATACAATGATCCCCAAATACTCTGAAGGGCTTATGATGAAAAAGCTTATCCATACTCCAAAAAAGAACTGACTGTGTCTGAATACAGATTAAACCATCCTCTCTTTCTCCCTCCCTCTCTGTCTCTTTTTAATTTAATTTTTTGAGAATTTTAATTTTCATTAGGGTGGGAGTGCTATGTTTTCTTTTACAACATGACTTTTATGGAAATATTTTGCATAACTTCTTATGTGGCTTCTTAATTGTGGGTGGACACGAGGGAGAGAACCCAGAATTTTAAAAACAAACATAAAAAAAGGTTTAAATGTACCTGGGGAAAAATATTAAATGAATCAAATACAGAATTAAAAAAAAGAAAAGATGTCAGTTTTAAGAGGTTATTAGAGTGATAAGATCTGAGCAGTATAACTGTGATGTAGATCTCAAAGTGACTTGATTGCAAATAAATTAGAATGAGAGTGTAAATTCTTTAAAAGAACTTATCTTTTTTCCTATTTTTTTATTAAAGCTTTTTAATTTTCAAAAGCTATGCACTGATAATTTTTCAACATTAACCCTTGCAAAACCTTGTGTTCCAATTTTCTCCCATTCTCCCAACCCTCTTCCCTAGATAGCAAGTAATCCAATATATATGTTAAACATATGCATACATATTTATACAATTAATCTTGTTGCACAAGAAAAATCAAATCATAAAGGAAAAATAATGAGAAAGAGAATAAAATGCAAGCAAACAAGAACAAAAAGAGTGAAAATGCTAGGTTGTGATCCACACTCAGTTCTTACAGTCCTCTCTCTGGATATAGATGACTTTCTTCATCATAAGGTCATTGGAACTGGTCTAAATCATCTCATTTTTGAGAAGTGTCATGTCCATCAGAATTGGTTGTATAATTTTACTGTTGTTGTTTACAGTGATCTCCTGGTTCTGCTCATTTCATTTAGCATCAGTTCATGTAAGTCTCTCCAGACCTCTCTGAAATCATCCTGCTGATCATTTCTTATAGAACAATAATATTTCATTACATTCATATACCATAATTTATCCAGCCTTTCTCCAACTGATGGGCATCCATTCAGTTTCTAGTTTGTTGCCACTACAAAAAGGGCTGCTACAAACATTTTTGCCCATGTGGGTCTCTTTTCCTCCTTTAAGATCTCTTTGGGATATAAGCCTAGTAGAAACACTGCTGGATCAACATATATGCATAGTTTGATAGCCCTTTGGACATAAGAACTTATCTTTTTAAACATTTTGATTTTATTTATTAAATTAAAAAAACATTTTCATAATATAGTGGAAATAAAAATTATTTTACATGAAAACGCAGATCTACTATGTGCAATTTGCGATTCCTCTTAAATATACAATGAAGTTATTATGTAAATTTCTTTTTTTTTTTTTACTATACATACTTCTACTTATGAGTTCTTTGGAAGAAGATATTATCTTCATATGTCCTTTGTAATTAATTTGAGCATTTATAATAGTCAAAATGACTTAGTTGCTCAAACAAAATATTTTGTTATTATATACAATGTTCTCTTGATTCTGCTCATTTCACTCTTCATTATTTCGTGCAAATTCATCCATGTTTTTCTAAAATCAACAAGCTCATCATTTCTTAAAGCAAAGTAGTATTCCATCACAATCATATAGCACAACTTGTCTTTTAATTGGATTGTATTTTCCATAGGGGACATGGGTGGCAATGGGCAAAGCTGACTAGGAAGCACTAAAATTGAGTCCAGTTAAATTGAATGGAAGATAGCAATAAGTTTTCTTGCTCTTTTGGAGAATGGCTATGGAGGAGAGGCCAAAAGTTGGGCAGGGGGTCTGGAGGTAGGGGGATGAGCATGGCTCTGGTACGAAGCTCATTCAGGGTCTTAGGGTTGAGGTGGTGGAGGTATTTTGACCTGCCTGGCACAGGATGCTCCCTGTGTCCTTCAGGATGCCTTATATGTTATACCGGTGGTAGGATGGCTGGCTGTGGGGGATCAAACTGAAAGTAAAACAAATTAACACATTGACCATTTGAAAATGTGTTCCTCTTTCTGTATGTCTAGTCTTCCATTTCTCTGCTAAGAGGCGGTGGGCATGTTTCACTACCTGCCTTCAAAAGTCCTGTTGGTCCCTACATTGAGCAGAGTTCTGAAGTCTTTTGATGTTGTTTTTAAGGATCTGCTTTCACAGAATTTTCTTAAGGCAAGAAGACCTGGCATGTACTGTGGGTCTTAACTGACAGGCAGTTTAAATCTGCAGAGTGAGATGTTAGTTTTTGTAAGAGCAACACCAGAGAATAGGAAAGGAAACTTTTAACCTAGGATGATCCTGTCTGCAGTCTGCTCTGTTTTTAGAATCCCTGCTAGGAGCAGGTGACTCAGGGCCCATAAGTAGCTAAGAGATCAAAACTCTTCTGGCCCACTTTGCTTTTAATTGAAGCAAAGACAGAGAATCTAAAAGTATCCCTTATAGCTACTAGCATGATTCTGAGCATGCAGTATCAGTTCAATAAATACTTATTAATTGATTGATTATGAGCCAAGATTGTATTATTTGGTTTGAATTTTACAGATAGTTAGATATCCTTAATGCTTTAGTAATTTTTTATCATCAGTCTCTCTCCTGTGGTGGATAATAAGAGCTCCATGGAATAGATTTAGGTTCAGATAAAAAAAAAAAAAAACAAAAAAAAAAAAAACCCAATCTTTTTATTTTGACACAGAATAATCACCATCTATAAAAGCAACATAAATATACAAAATCAAGATATCCTAAGAATTGAAGATTTTCTGACATGCCTTCCTGTTACAAGATTATTTTTATAAAAAAATAGTAAGCTCTGCAGTTAATTTTTGTTTTTGTTTTTAAGAAAGATGCCCTTCACCTCCTACTACTTTCTTTCACCCACACAGAATGAGACAGAAGTATTTATCCTTTGGTCTTTCTCTGGGAAACATATTCTCGAGAATACTGCCTGAGATAGTGGAGAGATTAATATTTTTAATCACTTCATTGACGTCCTTCAAATGAGAAATAGCTAGCTAATGAGCAGATCTAACTTGACAGGATATACTTGTCGCATGCTCAGGAAGAGTCCTTTGCCTTCAACAAAGGATGCTACTGAGTTCTGTGTTGGTGCTTTGAACATGTCAATGGCAAAAACAGTCTATTGTATTATCTGCAGCTGCTCCTGGAATCTTAGGCAGCTCTATTCAGAGAGGGGTTTGTTGTTGTCCGAGGTTTTCTCTCACTCCAAACCCCCCTCCCTCACACAGTTAGCTGATCAAAACTTGTTTCACTGAAGTGGACTTAGAGAAGAGAATTCATCCCCTTTTACAGCTAGGCTGTATAATTGAAATACATGTGTGATTTAAGGCCCTTCTTTGGAGGCTTCCTGGCAGTTCCCATTGGCCCAAAATATAGCTTTGGCCATAACCTCAGAGTAGAATGTGTTCTGGGCTCAAGACACCTGTGTTCTAGCTACTTGTTGACTTTTGGTAACTATTTCATGTCTGTTAAGATTCATAGTTAAACTCATAGTAAACTCAGAAACTCTTTTTTCAGTTATTCTGGGAATGGATTTGGTTAACCCTTTCCCTATGAGCCTGACTTAGATGGTAAGAAGATAGATAATTTTCATTTATTTAAAAATAAAGTTAAGATGATTGTGTTTACTAATAAAAAGGAACAGTAATGTGAATAATACAAGATATTTTATATAGGTATATTTGGCTTTGGAGTGCATTTTGTATTTACTTATAAACATAGACATATCAAATTTTGGGAAGAATATAAAACACAAAATAGGTCACAGTTGAGGATAATTTAGGAGAAATTGGCTAGCTTTCCCATTTTTTTCTATAATGATAAACTAGAAATAGAGAGTAGAATGCAATCTAATAGGTTATAAGTTTCTTGAATCAGAGACTTTCATTTAAAAGAAATTTTGTGTCCTTAAGTGCCTAATAGTGTCTGTAATATACTCAATGCATGTTTGTCAAACTGAATTGAATTGAATTTACGAAAACAACTTTCAGACACATGCAGAATACTATGATACACATTGTACCCTTTGCCCTGAGTTTGCTGTCATTGTAGCTCACACATTCTCTATGAAAAGAGAAGATAATTGCGTGATTTTATTTAAAAGATAACTTCTGGTAGCCTTCAGTGTGGGAAGGAAACTTGAATTTCCTATTGAAGCATCAAGACTTAAGGAAAATGGAGATGGTTATGATATCAACAAAAGAATTAAACAGCAGAACAGGTGGTAATGTCAGAAAGAAACTAGAAGCAAGATTTATCTTGGATAAGTTGTAATTTAAATAACATGCCCAAAGGTAAGTGAGAATTGGAATACCAATATTGGAAGGAAGTAGAAGGCTTCTGAAAAAGAATTGCGTATTAAAAGGACTTGGTGTCAGAAGATAGGGGCTCTGCCTCTTACCAGTCCTGTGACCTTAAATGAGTCATGTCAATTTAACCTTTCCTAAGCTTCATCTGTAAATGTCTCTGAGACTCATCAGTTTTCTCATCTTTCAAAGGATATCTGCCCTGTCTGTCTCACAGTGTTACTGTGAAGTTCAAATGATATCATTTATATGGAAAGCCCTTTGAAAATTATAAAACACAATACAAATATGCAGTATTATGTATTTCAAAGTGCAGTATCTCATTTACAATTTGACTCATTGTTCATTTTCTCTTGTGCTTCAAAAAGACATTAAAATGAAATCAGTGTAGAAGGCAAGCACACTCTCTAGTCCTCTAAGGAGCACCTGTGTTATGCAGTAAAGACTAAGCATCTTTATAGCATTGGAGGAGTTTTATGTTGGTAAATTTCCCAATCCAAAAATGAAGAGAGGTAAATCAGCATCAATGAAAGAGAGGTGCTAATTGGACCTATTGAGGACTTTTATTTATTTACAAGAAGTTGTTTGGGGAGCAGGTGTTAAAAAAGCCTTCCCAAATTGTTTTATCTATTGTTGTTGATTAAAGGCTGACTCTATGCATGACATTGTACTAAGTAGAGTAAAAACTCACTAATTTATAGTTTGGGGGAGTAGGAGTCATTTGAATTAATGAAAATTTTGAATTATGCCAGAATGTAGTGAATAGAGCAGGAGAACAATTTATGTAATAACAATATCACTGAAGCAAACAGCTTTGAAAAACTTTAGATCTCTGATTAATATAATGATCATCCATATTTTTGGAAGATTGATGAGAAAGAATACTATTTACCTCTTACCAAGGCAATAGATTCAATAAGAAGAAAGAGACTTTTTTTTGGGATATGGCCAATGTGGGAATTTGTTTTGCTTGGCTATATGTATATATTATAAGAGTTTAAATTTTTTCTCCCAATGGAGAGAAAGATCTGAGAGAGAGAAAATAAATGCTTATTAATTAAAAAAATTAAAATAAAATTCTAAAAAGGATTGTGGCTTTGTGAAATTATGTAATATTTTGAAAGTGTTAAGTAAACAAACCAGGTTTATTAAGGCACATATAAGATACTATTTTATTATCTTTTAACTTGTGAGCTCCATGTAAGTAGAGATCAGGTCTTATACTTCTTTGTATCTTCCACACTAACTAATAATGTACTTTATATATGGAAAGATCATGGGATCATTGGTTTAAAGGTAGAAAAGGACTTAGATGCCATCTAATATAACTCCCTTTACCTGATATTTTTTTTAACTGATAAGGAAATGAAGTCCTAGAGAAGTTATGACATGTCCAACATCATACAGTCTGTAAGTAAGTGTTAAATAAATATTTATGGAAAGTCTTTGTTGAAAT
Source organism: Sarcophilus harrisii (assembly GCF_902635505.1). NCBI lineage: Eukaryota > Metazoa > Chordata > Mammalia > Dasyuromorphia > Dasyuridae > Sarcophilus > Sarcophilus harrisii. Next base: position 205,247,069 of record NC_045428.1, read on the forward strand.
TGATGACCTCCAAGGTATATACCCTTTCAGCTCTGTATAGGTGAATAATGTACTTTTTGTAGTAACTCAACCAAACTAACAGACTATCTCCAAAGAGGTGTTTAGAGGCTGTGCTGTTCCTCCTTCTAATCTAGAACCCTTCAGTCACTCAGGAAAGATAAGAATTGAATGAGTTTTTGCCTGGTATTAGAGGAATACCCTTCATTGAAAAAAACAACAACAACAACAACATGGAAATATCCTGGTGTAGCAGAAATGACACCTTTGTGGGGGGAGGAAAGGAAGGAAATTATTGTTGTTGTTATTGGTCTTATGTTTTTGAGGAGGACTAATGACCATATATAATATGTCTTGACTTGTGCATCAATTAGATTTAGGTGAGGCAGACTTGCACAAGGCTATCAGCTTTCTTTCTTTCTGAGTCATCAATATCTAGTGGCAAGATAAAAGTCAGGATGACTGGTTATATCCTGGGATGCAATGGATGACCTTGGCATCTTCTGTGCCAGACCAAGCTCCAGGCACTCCCCAATACCTGCTTCAGCTACTTTCATGGCTATTATGTATTCTATTATATGCCAGATACTTTGCTCAGCCCTTTACAGATTAATGTTTTAGAGTCAGAAGATCTGGATTAGAATCCAGGCTCTGCCATTTGTAATCTGTAAAATGAAGGACCTGGACTAGCTAACTTCTGAGTTCCCTTCTAGTTTCAGACTCTACCCTCAGCTCACTAAGAAGATCCAGAGGGACATGTTCAATCTAAGCGGCTACAGAAGTGGGGATCTATGATGACCCCAAAAGTCATTAGCTTAATATTTCAAGTAGAATACAAGTACTCAGATATTTATAGATTTCAAGAGTTTAAAAAAAACATTGATTAGATGACTTTAGTAAAGCAGTAAAGTGGAAAATTGAGCATCCAGAGCTATATGTTCTTCATTTAAATATCAATTCTGTCACTTATTAACTGAGTAACTTTGAGGAATTCTCTTAACTTTTATGGTCTTTAGTTTCCTCATTTGTAAAATGGACTACATTATGGGTTCCTAACCTTTTGGTGTGTGTCATGAGTCCCTTTCTTAGCCTACTGAAACCTATGGACCCCTCAGACTAATGTTTAAATGAATAAAAAGCCCATAGAATTACAAAGGAAGCCAAAAGTTAATTACAATATGGAACCGATTTTTTTTTTTCATTCAGGGTCCCAGAACTCCTGAAATCTATCAATAGACACTGGAGGCATCCTTGGACTCCAAGTTAAGAACCCCTATATTAAATTGTCACTATGGTCATTAAATTAATGATCCTATATGAATATTGGTGACATAGTAGATCCAGGCCTAGAGTCAAAAAGACTCATCTTCCTGACTTCAAATCCAGCCTTAGATATTTACTAGCTGTGTGACTTGAGCAAGTCACTTTAAACCTGTTTACCTCGGTTTCTTAATTTCTAAAGCAAGCTGGAAAAGGAAATAGTAAACCATTTCATTATCTTTGACAAGAACACCCCAAAAGGAGTCACCAAATGTTAGACATGACTAAAAAATAACTAAACAACAATAGTAATAACATATGAATATCATCTTCAGGAATCCATGGTTTCACTTTTTTTTTTTTTAAACTGCTAAAGATTTTATCTCCTCTCTGCCTTTGTTGATGGTCTTCTTGAATTTTTGTGGTTGGAAAAATTCATCACCTGGTGGTTAAATTCTAGTGATAAGCCTCTATGAATTTAGCCAAGCTGGTCCTTGGATGACAGAGCTGTAGTATATCAGCAGACCCATATTTGAATGCTTTCCAACTTGGATAGGGTCTGCCAGAGCTTGCTCTCTGCTGGCAAAGACTTTAAGAACTCAAAGGTCACTACTTTGTAATAATAAAGCTTCAAAATAGGACTTTAAGAGAATGTATTATTGGTGAATGGAGAAAGCTAATTTTAAGTGAACATTTTTATTGTTTATATGTGTCTATCTGATTATCTAACTGTCTATCTCTCTGTGTGTCTGTCTCTCTCATCAAGTCTTGGTAACTTTTGCTAGTTTTCCAACCTCCACAATCAAGCTCCACCCTTATTTTCCACCACTCCCTGATATATATTATAACCTGTATGTCAGCTGAGATTGAGGTTAGAAAGGTATTTCACTGGAGAAAATAAGAAAGTATTGTTCTACATATGTGGGATGGTATGTACATAGAGAGGGCGATTACAGGTTAAGGAATGAAGACTAAAGTGATTTAATTGGAATCCAGAGTATATGTCAGGGAGTAATAGGAGATAAAGTTGAAAAAAGTAGAATGCAAATGGATCATGAGGCCTTGAATGCCAATATTAAGAATTCAGTAGGCAAGATCCATTACAGATTGCAGAAGGGTAATGAATACATAAAGAAGGTTCATAGATATTGCTATGAAGAGTAGATTGGAAAAGGGATTGATTAGGACCAAGGACAATAAGTAAAAGTCTGTCATAATACAATTTCTTGCATACAACAGGCACTTAATTAAGGCTTGCAGATTGAATGAATGATCTAATATAAGTGATGTCAAATTAAAATAGAAATAGGGGCCACTAAACCATAAAGATCCCTGCTTATCAGTATACTGACATAGAGAACCTATTGATTTAGAGAAAAAAAATTAATATTTTGTTCAGTTGTTTTTTAGTCACATTGGACTCTTTGTGACCCCTTTTATTTTCTTGGCAGAGACACTGGAATGGTTTGCCATTTTTTCTCCAGTTCATTTTACAGATGAGAAAACTGAGACCAATGGGGTTAAATGACTTACCCAAGGTCAAACAACTAGTAAGTGTCTGAGGCCAGATTTGAACCCAGGAAGAATAAACTATCCACTGTGCCATTTAGCTGCCCTTCATTAACATTATCCATGTTCTATTACATGTTTGTTTATTTTGTTAAATATATCTCAATTACATTTCAATCTATTCAGACTGCATTGGAAATGTTGGCAACAATGCTAACTTAGGGGTGTATTTGCTACTTCTGGTCCAGAAGGTAGGAGTATATATTTTAACATGTATTGACTCACCCTGGGAATGGGACAGTTATTTCTACTGCCACTGCTTCTTCCCATCAGAGAAAAAAAATTAAAAGTATTCATACTCTATTACAAGAATACATGTTTAGATACAATCTCTCTTTTCCTGTTTTTGTTGCTTGGGTAGACTGGATACAGGAGAATTAGAAAGAAGAGTATATAGTATCTTTAGATGACTTAGAATAGATGAGCTAAGTCTTTTCTCCAGTTAGTTCTAGCATCCTAAATGAAGTCTAAAGATCACTTATTGCTAAACATTTTTAAGTACCTACTATGTGTCAAACACTGTGCTAGAGATACAAAATCAGAAATATAAGTTTTCGCTGTCAAGGAAGGTTATAAGGCTACCATTTTAAACTGGGGTCTTGCAGCAATGGACAATCTTGAGGGCATCTGACTCCAACATTCACAGTAAGGAAGAATTGTCATCAAGTTAATGGATAATACTAACCATCTTCAGAATGACAACAGTTAAAGAATAATCAGAAGTACAAGAAATTGTGTCTGTGTGTTTATTTCACTTACAAATTTGTTCTGTATGTGTGCTCATAAAATTTAGTATGTGGTAATTCCATTTATTTTAGTTCAGTTATTTTAGTACAAGTTTATAATTTTGGTAGAGACGTTCATTGTGGAATAGAGTTCCTTCATTTCTCTCTCAATTGAGAGAATTCTACTACCAAACCATGGGATGTCTAATGACAGGTCCGAGATTAGAAGTTGATTCTGCAAATCTGACCCCATAAAATGATGCTACTAACATCACAAAAAATAGTTGAAATCAATAGCAACAACAAAACCTCTGCCCTACACACACATTTTTCTTTGCTCTCAAAAATGCATAATTGAAAGACTAAAGTGGACACAGAAGCTTTATAAAACTTAGTAAATTCTTCTTTAACAGTTTCATTTATTTTATTTTTAATTTATGGAATATAAGCATTTCCATAACATATTATAATAAAAAAAGATGATTGCACATGAAGTTGCAAATCTTTTATGTACAACTTGCTATTCCTTTTAATAAAGTTATCATGTAAGTTTTTTCTCTCCTCCCCCAAGATGGCTACCATTAGTCAAATGTGTGTGTGTGTATGTTTGTATATATGTGTATATTATATAATTATTCTAATACATTCTTGATGAGAATTGCACAAATTACAGTTTGACAAATTGGAATGGTTAACAATAGATAATACTCTATTAAATGGTCTAGTGGAAAGAAGAAATTCTAAGGTTCTTTCCAGTTCAGGGGCTGGCACTAATTCCCTTTGTGGTGAGGTGGCCTGGCACAGTAGAATTTGTGTTTGTTATATTTGAAGTTAGGGAACCTGAGTTCATATCCCAGATATATTTGCTACCTGTGTTACACAGGTCACTTAACCTCCATGGGCTTCATTTTCTCATATGTAATATGAGAGGGTTGGATTAGGTGGCCTTCAAATGTCCTTTCCACTCAAAATTTATGATCCTCTGATCTAACTTTAAAGTCCTTCCAATTTCTATTGTTTTGTGATTCTATGATCCTCTCTTCTCCCTATTAAATAATTTTTCATATGTTAATAATTTGCCTTTATCTTCTTTATTTGGGTTACAAAGGACATTTGAAAAAAACAGCAACTCAGGATTAATAATTAAAAATTGTCAACGTATCCTGTTGAAAATCTACCTCACAGAGTTTACACATGACAATGATAACTGTCCAAGGCCAGTGATAACCCAGTTTTGGATCTGTGCTTATTATCAGCAAGAGGTTTAAGGCACTGGTCACTCACTACACCTCAGAATAGTGAACAGAAGTATTTCTAAGAAGGGTCCCTAAATAAATGTTAATATAGAGTTTGGAACTCTGTCCAAATTGGACCCAATTTATTGGGCATAAATTGAAGTTGTAGTTCAGGAATGCTAAAGCTTTCATCTTTTACTTTTACTTAGTAATACAGCGGAAAGTAGAAAAGAGCAATTGAGGTATCTTTTTAAGACTCTAATTATTGACTTGGAGTCAATAAGACCAGAATTCAAATTCAGCCTCAGACACTTATTATTTTATAATAAGCAAATCATTTAACTGTGTTTGCCTCAATTTTCTCATCTGCAAAATGAGCTGGAGCAGGAAGTGGCAAACCATTTCAGTATCTCTGCCAATAAAAAGCCAATGGAACAACAACAATA